>NC_041776.1:600000-813520 GCF_900090045.1 Plasmodium malariae | reverse complement strand
TTTTACTTCTTATTATATATCATGCTATTTGTGTATTATTTAAAAATTCATGAAACCAAGTATACATATGAGTTCAACTTTTTTGGTTTTAATATTCTTTTCAGAACTATATTATTGGAATTGCTTCATTAATATGAAAAAACGTATTCCATAAAAAGAATTAACAAAAGAAATTATTAAACTTTTATAAATTGTATAAATATCATATATTTTTTATAACATAAAAGTAAAACTATGGACACATTAAATAATTATATTTTGTAAATTCAGTTTTTATTAACCACATAATATAAAATTATACATAAAATGAAAACTATATAAAATATTATAAATTTATAAATATTATGTAAAATAGTGCTCCTATATCAATAATTTTTATCAGAAATATTATTAAAAAACATTATAATAGGATAATTAGTAGATAATTGGTAAAAAAAATTTTTATACAATTAATTTCTACAGATTTATATATAAAAGATTATATGAAAACATTTTACTAGTGTATACTGTTGCGCATTTTATTACTATAATTTTATTACTCAATATATCTCTATTAATACAATATTTCATCAATGCATTATGTATATATATATTATTGATTATTATAAATATAATAATAGAAGATATAAATATGAATAAAAAAAAAGACAAAAATGAAAGAAAAGAAAAATTAAATCAGATAAAATAAGGAATTATAATAAAATATTATTTTAATAAAATTATCTATTATTATTCGAATCTTTAACTTATAAAATGCACTTTGAGAATTTTGGAAATTTCTTTTAAATTTAATTCATATATAATTAAGTATAATAAATAGTAATGTGTATATTTTTTATCTAAATTTTATTCCTCCTTTCTACATGTATAAATATATCAAATTTTAATATTTTGAAGCTAATTATAATCCATGATAATTTTCATTAACACATTATATAATTCGACATTTTCAGTACTTATTAAGGGTATACCCGTATTGAAATTATTTAAAATATATTAATCATTAATACATTCTTTTGAGTAATATTTATGTATACAGTAATCTACTATTTATTCATCTTTTTTTTTCTTCTTGTACGTCATAGTATAAAGCCTTATTACTTATATATAACTTATAAAAGGGGAAAACATATTAAAATTTTTTTAAAATAATATATTATATACAAAAATTAGAGTTTTTCAAATATCTTTTAATATTATTTATAACTATATGCTCTCTATACATGTATATATGCCTACAAGTATATATCTATATTCCAAAAATTTTAGCAAAATTTTGAAATTAACCCATTATAGAAAAAACGAACACGTTCATCTTCTTTATTAATATTCTGAAATTTATCCTTTTAGTTATAACATAACAATTTTCCAATAAAGCATGCTAATAAAAACAATTACATTGGAGAATCTTTTTTTTTTTTTACGTACTTCTTTGTTATTTTGCTTTATGTATTCATTTAAAAAAATATATTATTTTAAAAATATAGAAGTATTTATATTATACAATAAAATGTTTTAAGTAATATATATGAAGTATTTATCAAAACATTTAAGCAACTAATACTTGAAAGTCAAGTGTTAAATACAACAATACAAATAGCAGTATAAATAATGTAAGACCTAGTGAATTTTTGAAAAGAGAAACAAAATTATTAACAAAGTAAAGATGTGGACCATTAAATGAACATTATATGGATCTATCAAACGAGAATATTGATAATTCTGAGGAGGATCAAATACATACACACAGTAAAATAGCATTTTAAGACAACAAAATTCACATAGTTTTCATAGCACAAAATATTATGATAATTTAAGAAAAAAAAATATATGATAAATTTTTATAAAAAACGTAGACAAGAATCTTATACCTTCAGGACTAAAAACTTTATAAATAGTCCTAAAAAGATAAAGCATGATGATATAATTAAAAAAGAACTTTACTTATTTGATTCTGGTGATTATTTGAAATTAACAGTTGATATATTAAAACATGTTACACATGTTATATTAGCATGAATCATAATAAAAACAAAATGAAATCATCAGGTAGAAGATAAAGATAATGAAAAAAAAAAAAAAAAATCCTATACTTTAAAATTTTCTAAATTTTCAAAAAATATGGAAAAAAAACTGAGTTAAAAATGCCTCATATCATGAAACTCTCCAATATGTAAGAATTATACGAATAAAAGAAGAAGCATATATAGTGTATTAATAAGTTTTATTAAAAGACACAAATATTCTTCTCCATTAATCATAAGCGTTTTTCTTACATTAATATCTACAGCAAAAAATCATACTTTTATGGCTTCTCCATTAGTTATTACATCATCATTAATTATATTTCAAAAAATATATGATGCTTCACAAAGCCGAAATAAATATTATAACACTTTTTTTAGAATACAAGAATATTAAGTGCCCTATCATTTAAAATTATTAAATAAGATAAAATAATAAGCATATATTTAAAATTCTACAAAAATAAAAGTGAAAAAAAGAATTATATATACTCCAAATTCATGTATATGTATTTGTTATTTAAATTAAATTCCTTTTAATTTTTTAATTTAAAAAAATAAAGTTAGTTTTAATTTGTTATTTATTTTTGTTCTTTATATAAATAAACCAATTATATTTTTACTAATTCATTAAATTATTAATTTTTTTATAATTTTCATAAGATAATTCCATTTTTATCAGTATGTCTCTTTTCTACTTCAATTATTATGTATATATGTATTTTTTGTCTGGTCAAAAAGCTGGTTTTTCTTTGCTTTAATCAAATCCTAGAAGCATAATTGATTTCCTTGAAAATTGTATTTTTCTTCAAAAAATAAATTGTAATTTTTACATCGTATTGTACTAAGAACATTTAAACTACTCTTTAGTTTTTATTCTTATAGTTATTCTCATAGTTACAGTTTTTACTACGCTTATTTTTATTGTTTTTATTATTGTTATTTTGTTGTGTTTATCCTTATTGATATTCTAATTCCTAATCTTGTATTTCTTTCCTTTTTTTAAATGAAATATATTATTTTATTTTATATTTCGCTAAAACGAAAATTATATATTATTCACTAATTTCTACTATTGTAAGAACAAACATATCTTATCATACATTTGAATCATGCTTAACTTTTTCCAAATAAAAATTGATGTAATTTTCTTCTATTAAATTTATAATTCTTAATTTTAACAAATTATAAAATACATAATTTCTTGTTTAAAATTATTTTTTTTCCATGTTTACGAATTTTTAGCGTTGACATACTAATTTCAATTGCAAACTACCACTATAATATACCTTTTTTCCAGTTAGGCTTGTACAATGTACTTATGTATTCACACCATTGAAGTAGGTTGTTTTATCATTTTATTTTATTATAATATTTATAAGGAAAGTACATGTACATATTTCATTTCGTCTTTTCTGTCATACTTGTACAATATTTAGCCATATATTATTATTATGCAAGTTTAACTCTTAATGAATTTAGTATCATTTAACTTTTTATTTTATTTTTTTATAATACCCAAAATTACTATATAAAATGTAAGGGATTTCTTAATAATTTCCCCCTTAAATGTATAAATATATATACTCATTATTTTTAAAAAAGTTATTTGCTCTTTCCTGTTTAATGTATTTGACAGCTATCCATGGTAAGCTTTCTGCTAAAAAAGAAAAGAAAGAAAAAATCAAGCATCTGTAAAATACATATAAAATATATATCCTTAGAATAATAATGTTTTTGTTTAAGTGAACACATTTTAATTATTGAGGAGTACACATATGATAAAGAGACTTATTTATATATCATCTTGCACATGAATAAACTAAAGATCAATTAAAAAAAAAAAAAAAAAAAAACCAGCAGTACTACAAAAACAATAAAAAAAAATTGTTCAGTTTAAAAAGATTATAGACTATATTTACAATCTCAATTTTTATACGTACATATGTTACACTATGATTATCTATGTCCAAAGGAAGGTATATCCATTAAATGGGAATACCGTACAACTAAAAACTTTTCTAAATTCAAAAATATGTCATAACATTTTCAATTAAATTTGTTAATCATAATTTTAGAAGATTATTTGTAGTAACTATAAATCTCAAAAATTAATTAACCATACATTTTTAATACATGCTTATTTGAAATGTAAAGGTGCCATTATATATTTATAACAACCATCAGATAAAAGTTTTGCGTTACTAAATAAGAGCTTCATATTTATTCTTATCGTAATTACATCTTTCTGACCATTTGCTTAAATAGAATTTCATCTCCATATTCTTTTCTACCATAACATAAACTTTTGTAGAAATTATTTAATTCTTCCCTCTTAATCGTATGATATTTGGGGAATACTATACCTTTGAATGTCATATTAATTAGATGACATTTTTATGCCATTTTTATAATTACATCAATGTCTTTTCAATATTATTCAACCATTAAAAATTTATTTACTCTTTTTTCGATGTTACAGAATATAATTTTACAGCTTAAAAATTATTTAACATGCATTCAAATTTTATTCTATCATTGCTATTTCTTTTAAAGATAGACTTATAACTCCTGGTAATTTTTTTAAGAAAATATTTCTGTCAAACTCTGTCTCCGACATATTTTTTAAAAGATTTAGAATATAAAAATTCTGAATATTATGAACTGATCATACTAATCTCTTTGAAGGTTACTTATAAGCTATATATGTGCATGTAATAGATGTTTTCTTCACTTCCCAGCTAAGCATTAAACAGTATAATATACGTATGTACATAAAATATATATATACGTATGAACCTATATCTAAATCCTAAACCTAATGAACATTTCCACTCTACAGAGCATATGTTCTGTCGGAAAATACTTTCAAGAATGATATCATATATGAAGCAATACAAAACAACTTTTTAGCATCTTTGAAAAATATAAAATTAAGCCCTTTTTTAGGTTATATTTCCACCGTTAAAATTAGGTAGTTCAGTTTACCAGCATAACTTATACTAATTTTTTACTCTGAATCATTTGGTTGAAAATATTTACACTAAAACATAAAAATATCAAAATGTTTTTTATTATAATAAATGATTAAGCTAGCTTTCAGAAGTGTTAGTTATATATGTATACATATATAGATAGATAGATAGACAGACAGACAGACAGATAGACGGATAGACAGATAGACAAATAGAAGAATACACGAATTAACAAACATTACCAGTGTTTACAACGAATTTTTTCCAGAATATGTCAAAAATGATAAAATCCGTTCGCATATCTCGTCACCTAATTAACTTTAAGTCAACAATTCGACTTTTCTTATATATATGAAAAGAGAGTATATTTTTTTAAGAACTTTTTTTCTAAACACTTTTATATGAATTTTTTGAATAAACTAATCGCTTATTTTACACTTCTATAATATGTAGTAATTAACTAAAATTTTGTATTTAACTTATAACAGTAAGATATTGAATTCAAAACTATTTAATATTTCAATTTAACTAGTTTAATCTAAAGTTATACATCATCACTTTAATGTATACAAAATTTGAATAAATGAAGGCAGTTTCTTAATAAGACATTTTTCGTAACAAAATGGTTTTAACATTTATATATAGTTATTAGAAATAAATTAGTCACAATATTAAAATTACAATAACTAGCTCTTTTAAAAACTTTGAATAAAACATCTACGTATATCTGTATGTATATTTGTTCCAACAAGAATAAAAACATATTTTAAAAAACATAAAAAAACATTACAAAAATGCATAAATTTTATTTACATATTAAATATATATTGACAAAATGCATTATCTCAATTAAAATAAAAAATAGAACATTTTTAATAAAGAAGTTTAATATATTTATTTTCCTTCTATGGTTGTATTTCTCAAAAATAATGATACAATCAGTAACATATGATGCTTTACGCCTACATTCGTTACTAATTTTACTGCTAATGTCAGACATTTGAGATTTTTTTTTTTTAAAAGAAATAATTTTTTTCTATATAAAAATAGCAATAATTAGGGAATTTGCAAAGGTTAATAATATAATTAATAATGTTTTTTCAAGAAATACGAATAAGAGTTGGACAAACACTATTAATTAAAAAAGCGTTTGACTATATGCTACATATATATGTAATAAATATACTTCAAATTTTTTATTTAAAAATGAAAGTAATAACAATATAATAAAACATTTAATTTTTAATATTCTTTTAAATTCCACAAATAGTAAACAGTATTATTCATAACCTTAACTACAATTATTTTACCAATTATTTATTAACAATTGTAATTTCATATATTTTTTTTATTAATTCCCTAAATATGTTTTTAAAAATTAACAATACTTTTTTTCATATTTTTTCTTTATCTCCTAAAAGAAGCAGTCGATATTAAAATTTATACACATGAAATTAAAATCAAATTTAAACGAAAAAACATAATTATTTATTTAACATAAAAATTTGGAACATTTTTATAATTAAAAAATAATTTTTTTTTTTTCTATTACAATATATATTATGTACTTATTAAATCTTAAATTAATATTATAAAACTATGCACTATTATTTTTGAAATAAAAGAGCTGAAATATTATAAATTATACTCATAATTAAATAACTTTTATATAGATAGAATAAAAATAATCCTTTGTTAAAATTGCTGCCTTTTATAATTAATGGATAATAAGCAACGATGCTATACTAACAAAAAGAAGGAATGTCTCATTAAAAATATATTTTTATATATTTTTTCAGAAAGTCATCACATTTTAAATAAGTGATTTTTTCAAATTTATATATTTATTATAAAAAAAAAAATCTTAAGAAGAATTTTTATATTAAAAACTTCATGTATGCACTGTTTGCTAATGAAAAATAAAATATTTAATTAAACATTTTTCTTTTTATTATAGGAATGTAATTGTTGCAAAAAAAAAAAATTGAAGTGAAATAATGAAAAGAAAAAAGGAATAACATAAAATTATCAAATTTCAGTGTAACAATTCCAAAGAGGGAATTCTAATTGTTATTTGTAATATATTAAGAATATTAAACTGTTATTGTCATATTTAGCCGGGGAAATGAAATAAAAATATACATTTCTTAATAAATTTTCTCTTTCAAAATGTATAATATATATTTGTGTGTGGATTATTTAAGTACTAACATTTCAATGTGGAATCAATAACAAAACTAGAAAAGATGTTTCCTCTTTCAAAAGCTACTTGGTTAAAGCAATAAAAAAGAAAAAAAATACAAATAACCTTATGAAAATATAATATTTTATTTATATATATATAATTTAAAAAAAAAAAATTTATTAGAATATTTTGCTTATTGCGTATAGCAGCTTATGTTATTTAGCCTTCTGCATTATTCCATTAGAAAAAATATAGCACAGCAATAACAAAAAAAACACAATATATATATATGGCACTATGTAGTAATAGAACCCTAACGTAAACTTTTCTATCATTTTTTACTACAGTATTTCCATTATATAATATGTCAGAAACGTTTATGTTTAATATATTATGATATTACGTTAGTAATAATAAAAAAACAGAAATTTGGAATTCTTTAAAAAAAAAAATTATGCTTCTTGTATAACAACACAGTTATTGTAATTAATTTTATCATAAATATACATTTTTAATTTTTTAATTAATTTTTTTTTTTATTTTATGAAGAATACCAATTATAATTTAACCTTTTATCAATGAGTATAGCTTTTAACTTTGCGCCTAGTTTTATTATAATTATTACTATTCAATCTTTATTTTCTTTATCTTTTTTTTATATTTATATTCAGTATTTACATTTTCTTCTTCCAGAATAACCAAAGATGCATAATATAATAATTTAACACGCCAATTGCTATATGTTTTAATATTTTTTCTTATAATATTTTATGAACAAATGAACTATTTTATTTACATGTATATGCTTGGCCCAATACAATGATATGTTATAATGTTTTTTTAAATTATTTATAAAAAATATAAATGCAATAAACCACCAAATAAATATAATAACAAATAAAAAATTTATAATTTAAATTTAATGCTTAATAAATATTGATTGTTTTATAGTTTTATTATATGTATACTTTATTTTTTAATCTTTCCTTGCACATGAAGTTTCTAATTTTTTTTTTCATATTTTATACTTGTTTATTCAATACCTTGGTTAGAACAAAATATATCAATAGCCATTTGTATATCCTTGAGACAAGATTTAACTTCTAAAAGAATTATCGTTCGTTTTAACGTTAGTATTATTGAGTTTTATAATAATAAATATATATTCAATATAATTTATTTTTATTATGTTACAAGTTTTTTTTATTTTAATTTAATTCATAATTTTAACCAAATCAGCTGCAATTTCTTCTGTTATTATGTTTTATGAGAACAAATTATTTTTTCTCTTTTTTTTTGAGATAGGTTATTTTAGTTGCAACTTTTTTGCATAGAGACTTATTCTGTGTTTTTGATATTTAAAATTTCATGAATTTTATTTTTATTTTTAATTATATTAGTAGCATCTTTTTAAATATTTTTATATATAAAATAATTAACAGAATATATATATATATATATATATATATAGTATGTAGCTTTTTTCAATTTCACACTTTCAATATACATTTATAGTTAGGTTTTAATTCGTTTTATTTATATAGAATAAAAAGAGTATTTAAAATTTTAAAAAAATGTAAAACTATGAACAAAATTTACGCTAAAACAACTAATAGATAATTATATACAAAATCGTATATACCTAACAATTATACATTATATAATTTGTAATATATTATTAAAGAAAATTTATAAAACAAAAATATTACCAATGAAAGAAAAGTCAAATAAATTCTCTTTCTTTATTAAAATTTCTATAATTACCGTTTTAATATTAACATCTCAGAGCTCTAATGACGTGAGTTAATTGTTTTTTTTTTTTTGCATAAAAATTTCTATGTTTTTATGTTATTTTATTTCTTCAGATTACAAACTATATATTTTTTAATATATTGAAAAATAAATCATTTTTATTTTTAAATTTATATATTTGTCTTAATTCTTAGTCAACTGTCTTTGATAAATCATTGGGTAAGGAAATTTTCCCCAAAAATAAAAATCGAAGTGTCAGATTTAGCAGATTATTACAGGGAAATGAAAGAGCTTCAAAAAATTATAAAAATTTCAATCAAAATTTAGTGAATTTAGCAGGTCCATATGATAACCATTTTGAAGAACAATATAATTCAAACATGCAAGATGAAACATTTCAGAGAGATTTTAATAAAATATTGAATAAAATAAACAGTGGCATTATGCCTAATACTTCAAGAGGTAATACTTATTATGTAATTACGTCCAATAATTCAAATGATCATGGAACTTCTAGAAAACACCATAATGAAACATATAAATATTATGATAATGACGAAGAAATAGAAGAAGAAAGAAATGAAGTAACACCAATTTATGCACAAAAATATAATGATTCTTATGATAAAAGACGTGGAAGAGTACCATCAAAAAATAATGAAATTGTGCTATATACACCAAAAGAAAAAGAAGGTTCATCAAAGATAGTTAAGTACTTAAGAAAAAAAAATGCAAACTATGAATCTGCATTAATAAGTGCAATGTCAAAAAATAATAAACAAATGGGAACAATTATGGGAATTCCTTATAATAAGGGTTTGCTTAAGGCTACATCCCCAATTTGGACCACCACTTTGGGATCTATTTTAATTAGTCCCATTGCGCATGCTTCACCATACGTTTTGTTCTCATTTGCATCAATTATTGCATCAGTGATATTTGTTTTGACAAATATTTCAAATGCCATAGAACGCTTAAACGTTGTGCAGCATATGAATGTCATAAAAAGGCTTTAATGGATAAATAAATATTATAAAAATTTATTTTTAGAAATCTTTAAAGGTAATACATTATAATTTAAATAACCTTAAAACTGTTAATATTTAACAGCTTGAATTTACATTTATGTATGTATAATTATCTAATATTTCTGTAATATATAAATTGTTTTAATTTTCTTTCCAACTATTTATCTAAACATATAATATTAATATTATTTTATATTTTCCCTAACATACTTTATCATTTATTTACTAAATTTTTATATAAATAATTATATATAATGATTACAATATATGTGCTTTTTAAAACTATTCCTTTTTATATATGTATCATTTTCTCCTCATATATTTGGAAAGTATTTGTTTTTTCCTTATTTTAGTTAACTTACCAAGGTTAACTTTAGACATTTTATTCTATTGAATTTTTTATTTGTTATATATTCCTCCTAATACTTCATATAAATTTTTTATTTAAACAAAATCTGTAAATTTTGAATAATATATAATTATACTATATAATTTGTTTTGTTTCCCCCATCCACTATGCGTTGTAAACACATAGGATAAACATTTCTATATTATTAATTACACATTAATTATAGAAATTATTTTAAAAAAAAAAATTTTACATAAAGATGAATTAATTAAAGAAATTTTTTTTTTTTTCCATATTCCTTAATACGTTTCACTGTTCACGTGGAATAATAAAAAAAAAAAAATTTCACACGTATAAGGGTTCCGGTAAAAGAACATAACAGATTAAGTCTACTTTTATTATGTAACGAACATAATAAAATAAATTTATATTATATTATTAAATATGAGTATTTACATAGGTTCAATTTTTAATTTATTTATACTTTAAATATTTGCTCTCTAAATCAATAAAAACTTCATAGTTTATTTTGTTAAATATAACTATATAAATTTTTCTTTTTTTTTTTTCGTTATGTCATGTACAAATTTTACATATTATATATATAAAAAGATTTTTATAATGTGTTATAAATTTTTTTTATATATCCGTCTTTTTATTCATATAGATATAATTTTTTTTATGAGAGCTTTTCTCAGGTGACAAATAATTTCATTTGGGCATATGTTCCATTATTTGGAGAACCGAACTTCGTAGTGAATAACTTTTATAAAATAAAATAGCCTATAATATTCCGTTAAATATTTATATATATTAAAATTTTTATATTTTCTAATTTAACGTAATTAAAAAATAAGTTCATAAAACATTATATGGTTCATGTTACTTAAAAAGGTAAGTGGTTACAGGAAAATTTTTACAACAAACAAAATAATTTTTTTATTAGTAGTTCATATATATTATTTATGTAAAAAAAATAGCAAATCTTAACTTGACTTTTTAAAATAAAATTAAAATAAAAAGGAGTGTTTTTACAATATAACAACCACACAACCAGGACATAATTTCCAATAGTGTGTTCTATGTAATTGATATATAAATGATAACAGAAGAAGGTAAATGTTAACAGTAACAAATTATACATTAAAATTTCAAAATATAAAATCATTATATTTTTTCTTTCTCCATTTTTTTTTTTTTTGTATTTTTCCTCATTACAGTATTTCTTTAAATTAAAGTTATCTCAAAAACGAATTGGTCTTTTTTTTTTTTTTGTTTCTTTTAGAACTCTAAGATGTCTAACGCACGTGAAAAAAAACCTCAGGAAATATATAACAAAGTATTATACATACTATTTATTCATGTTAAATTGAACAAGAAGCATTATATTACTTTATTAATTAATGATATAAATGATGGTATAATAACATTTTCTTATTAATAAAACTTTTTCCTTTATTATAAATTATTCATTTAGTCATATCATAATAGCTTTTTAAACGAACAAGCGTAATTTTAATACATATTTTTTATTTATTTTGTAGCAATAGTGTACATATTATAATGAAAATTATGAGACTGATAAATACATTTTATTTTAAGGTTATTATTTCTCGAGCATAAGCATATGTTCCAAATTATTTTTTTTTCATTATAAAAAAATTATTAAATTAAACATTTTAAATATGTAATATTTCAGTTAATTTATATGTACTTAATTATTTCTGAATTATTTTTATCATCAAATATATAAAAACTTAACTGTACATTAAAATTAACGAATGCTAATTTTTTTGTATAGTTAATATGTTTTTCCTTTTCTCTTTTTTTTTCTGTTCAGATTATATCCATCAAATGATTAAGAGGTATTATGAACATTTTGATACATATTCTTAAATTTAATCCTTTATTATACAAAAAAAGTGCAATACCAAATGTACTCTACACTAATAAACAATTTCACAATTTTTTTATTAAATTAAAATTACTTTAACATATTAATTATTAGTTCTATCAATCTTTCTGAATCATTTTATATTTATTTAAATTTTACATTATTATAAAATTTTTTTTTTATATAGTATATATTCCTATTTGAATAATATATATAATAATTTATATTTTTCATTCTTCACTATTTGCACGCATAAAATTTCATTATTATATAATGTAAAGAAACACATTCATAATTTTATTATCGAGATAAATAATAAAATATGAATTTTATTATTAATATAAATGTTTCTTTAAAAATTATATGTGAAAGACGAAACCCTTAAACTTTTGACCTTATCTTTTAACTTTCAAAATTGAACATTTTTCGTTTAACTTATAATATCCAAATGTGTTTCTGCATATTTTATTATTCCATAAAAATGAATAGTTGTTCAGATTTTAATTACATATATATAGATAGATATTTATATTGATATATCATTTCTAATATTTCATTGCATTAAAAGAATATATTTTGTAGATTCCTTTTTTTTTTTTTTTTTTTTGCATACATTGTCAAACTGCTATAACGAGACAACATACTTTCATACCACGATAAGTTGTTCTAAATTTATTGTATTTCTCTAAATGATTGCTTATTAACAATTTTAAAATTATCTAATATATAATATTCACAATCTAAGCAATAATTCATTTAAACTCTTATGTAATGTATGTACGTATTTAACGTTAAACTAAATTCTAATTATTGAACCATAAACCTGTAATTTTAAACAGTTATAGTTTATCCTTTTAATATAATTTTATCAAATGATAATACTATGAAAGCTTTGTTTCTCTTTAAAATTCTATTCACTGCATCAAAAGAATAATTCTAATATTTAAGAAAAAAATAAAGCATATGTCTTTCTTTAAAGTGCAAAAAGTTTTCCTTATTACTTTCTGTTACATATGAAAATTAATTTAATAGTTCATCATAATTGTACTTAAAATTATAGATAACCAAAGAAAATTAAATAATAAATAATTTTGCATTCATTGACAACGAAAAAAAAAATGTACATATTTATACAGAAAATAACCCAAGGAATATATGTCCGGCGATTCATATAGATAGAAGTACAACTTTTAAATGGTAATGATTTCCTATTTTAAGTAAAATTGATTAATAATTAAAGTTCCTTAATATTTAATATTCAACATAAATTTATAATAATTAATATAGTTCATAAAGTCGTTAAAATTAAATTGGATGTAATTTATAATTTATTCTCATTACATTTTTACTACTATAACTTTTTTTTTTAATTTTTATCCTTTAGTACTAACTATATATTTAAATCCATTCATAAATTTTTATTTCATTTATCCAAAAAAAGATTTTTCATGTATTAGATTAAACATAAACAAAATTTTTGTAACTCATATAGTCATTGCCATATTTACAATCAAATATTTTTAATTTCTTCTAAAAAGTATGTCATTAAAGCATGGTTTAAAACAAAATAAAGGTAAAATAAAAACAATAAATTAAAGATTTACTAGAAGGTGAAGAACTAAATAAACGTTATTTTTTATTTTATAATTTAATATAAAAATTATGTAGTTTTGTGTGCTTTAAATTTTTTATTGGGTTAAATACTTAATAATTTATTTTTTTTAATTCTATTCTCAATATTTTTTTAAATGGTTAAGCTTTAGTAAAATTTAACTGGGACTTAAAAATATTGTTCTTCGTCTAATATATATACAGATGTTATATAATATATATGATGTATGTATATGTAATATTTTAGCAGTGCAGCACTATTTGTTTTTATATATATAATTGAAGTTCTAATTTTACATATGTTCTTATTTACATATATATATATTTACATATGGGGAATAATTTTTACTGTATTTTAATTATATTCTTTATTATTATTTCTATGAAGATGTATAATTATTATAATTAATATTATAGACTTCAAGTATTTTTTTTATAATAGGCAATCACATATCTAAACCATAAAGGATGTTAAAAAAATTTCATTAATTTTAATTCACTTAAACTTTGTTACTTTTTTATGTAACTTTTTAAAAATTATATAATTTTTTTTTTTTTTTTTTTTGATTTGTTTAAAATGTTTAACGAAAAGTATAGGTATTATTAAATAAATTAGCTTAAAAATGTACTCTCATTAATTGTAGTATCCCATATATTCTGTAGTACATAAAATATTACTTTATAAATGTTTTTAAAGGCATTAGAACATTTTTTTTTTTATTGTTCTAAAGTATGTTGTAAATAATATATTTTCATTACATATTATTTAAAATTATTAATTGCTGTTAATGTTAAAAAATTATGAATATGTTAAGAAAAGTTATTAGACTTAAAATACCAATTTGTTTTATGGAAACGTTTATTACGTAATTAAATATTTTAATAAAGGAATAAATGGCAACGTTTAAGAAAAATTCTAAAGAAAGGAAAATAAATGTTTTTCTATTTATTATTAAAATAATTTTATATTCTATATTTTTTTGGATACTAAATTGTTCTAAAAGTGTAAGACATATAAAAATTTCAGCGACCTTGCATACATATATATATTTTACCGTTCATTATATATGTAATTAAATCGTTTCATCAGTATAAAAAATGTAATTTCCATAAAATTTTATAACATTTGTACTTTTATTAGAATAAAAATGGAAAATATTATAGTAAGGAAAATAAACATGAAAAAAAATTAGACCTAAAATCTTGCAGAATATTAACAGAAAGAAACGAGCATTGCAAACGAGTATATGACAATTCTTCAGAAGATTCAAAAGTTGGATTAAAATAACATTTTAAAAAAAATAAAATAATAATAAAATAACAAAGAAAAATATAGAAATGTAATGATATCTAAGCAAATAATAACAACAAGAACGTATGTTATTTTAATAAGATACATTTATATATATATATATGCTCATTTTTCTATGTTTTATATTAGGATTACTATTCCGTATTAGGAGTTAGTAAGGATGCTACAAGTAATGATATAAGAAAAGCATATAAAAAGTTAACCATGAAATGGCATCCAGATAAACATCTAGATCCTCAAGATAAAATAATTGCAGAAGAAAAGTTTAAGACTGTTGTTGAAGCTTATGATGTTTTATCAGATGAAGAAAAAAGAGAAATTTATGATTTATATGGTTTGGATGGGTTAAAACGGAACGTACATACTGATGTGTCTGACTTTAGTTCTAAAGGAGAAAATACATCTGAACTTTTTAATAGATTTATGGATCCAGTTAAGAATTTTTCTATTAAAGACGTATTTAGTCAACGTTTTCCACAAGTTTCATCCTTTATTAATAATATATACACAAAAGCAGCTATGTCATCCACTTCAACAGGTTGGGGAATTTGTAAATATATCAAAAGAATAATATGTGTGTTATTATGTATACATATACAAAACATACGTATATACATGATACATACATGCATATATAATTTATACTTGTTTATATAATATACACTTGTATACATAATACGTATTGTACATGCATAAAATATACCATCGTACATATGTTTAGAATAAAAGAATAAAATAAGTAAATACATAGATTAAAAAAAAAATAAAGTTATAATTTAAGAGTTATATACTATTAAAATATGTTTTTCATTTTTTTATAATTACAAGTTTAAACATGTTTACACCTATATATAAATGTACATATATTTTCTTGACATATGGCAGATAAAAATAATAAAATTCAAAAATCACAAGCGTATGAAGTAATACTTTTGTTATCATTAGAAGAATTATATTTCGGATGTAAAAAAAAATTAAAAGTTACAAGAAAGCGATTCATTGGAAATCAAACGTATGACGAAGTTAAATTTTTAACTGTAGATGTAAAACCTGGATTGCCTGATGGAACGGCAATTATATTTTATGGGGAAGGTGATCAAGCATCTCCACTTTTAAAACCAGGAGATCTAATTTTCAAAGTAAAAACAGAAGAACATAAAACCTTCCTCAGACAGAGTAATGATCTTATATATAAATGTTTTCTAACACTTGAAGAAGCTTTACGTGGTATTCAATTTATTATCAAAACGTTAGATAACAGAGATTTAATTGTAAGAGTAGACGACGTTATTGTGCCTAATTCTAGGAGGATTATTCCAAGAGAAGGAATGCCATATTTAAATAATCCGTCAAAAAAGGGAGACCTAATAATTGAATTTGTAATTAAGTTTCCTGAAAATTTAAATACAGAAGAAAAAAATATATTAAGAGATATTTTTTCTAATAAAAGGTGAATGATGGTAAAAAATTAAAGTAATGAAAATAGATTTGCAATTTGCATAATAAATAAAAATTCCAAATACTGTATAGTGCAAATTTTGTATAAATTCCTGAAATCTCACGAAAATTAGTAAACAAAAAACAGTAATAATTGTTCATATATTTTATTACTAGTTGATTATTAATTGATTAATAAAAAAGAATATAAAAAAAGTAGCACTGTATTTAACTGCATCATTTAATATTAAATAAATAATTAACGTTTATTTAATTTTTAAAGTACAAAAAAAAAAAAAAAAAATGATTATAAAATACTTTATATTCGTTTACATATGTATATTTGTATTTAATTAAATAACCCATTTTATTTTGGTTTTTCTTTTTTGTTTTTTCTTGTGTACTTTTCCTTTTTCTTTCCTATATGTTTTAATTTGTATATTAATTTGAATATATCGTACATCTGCTGTTTTATATCATAGATTATAATTACGCATATATATGAATATATATATAAATATATATATGCTCACATATATTTACTTATTTGTAAGTTTATAAATTTCTTTGCATAAGGAAAGATGATAAAAGTATTTTTAATAAAAAAACATCAAATGAATATGTTATAATATTTATTTAAATTGAAAGCAGAAATGTATTTAAATACTTTATATATTAATAAGTTCTGTTAATATATATATATATATATATATATCTTCAAAGAGTATCCAAAATAAAATATATTGTAAGTTCTTATAAACATAATATAAATAAAAACAGTTTAGGTGTTAACTATTATCTTTGTTAGTATTAATCTTACCAAAAGCTAATCATTAAATTTAGTATTAATCTACAGTAGTACACTTATTATGAGTTTAGTATAATGTGTTATAAATATATATATATGAATATATAAAAGGTGTCCTGATAATGTGGTAGAAATATTTTGCAAAGTCATATTCTTATTTCAATACATATTATTTATTATTTCACCTTATTTTTATTTATTCTTAAACATATTAAAATTAAAAGATAATTAGTGATTAAGCTAGTATAATTAACTTTATATATATCGCTATGTTTTGTCCTAATAGAGAAGTAAATGAGGTCATTACCAATGAAATATAGATTAAGCTATAAGAATAAATAGTTTTTCCTTTATTTATTTATACGAATAGGCATATATGAAGTTTTTTACACGTTTCACATATCAAGGTTAATTATATATATTACTTCTGATTTTTAAATAATCTACTGTATTCTACGAAATAACTATGTATGAAGAATTGTACTTATAAATAACTATTTATTTTAAAGTTATAAGTTATGACACAAAAATACATTCCTATAAAATATAAGTTTGCTAAACACAAGGAAAATGTTTTAATCTTTTGTTTTTTCTTCCCATCTCTAATTATGCATTAGCCCTGTAAGCCATACGTTTGACTTTATTTAAAAAATTACATAGGAAGGCATACTGATGACTGCGATAAGAGTATTTTTAAACCTGTTATTAAGTGGAGCATCATCTATGTTTCATTTGACTATGCTCAAATAAAAATTTTTTAAATGCATATATTGTACGATTATGTAAAATTAAAATTACAATTTCTTGTGTTGTATAATGTTTTTTATAAATATAGATCTTACATATATTGTACCATCAGTCTTTAGTATACTGGAAAATTTTCAATCTACGAAATTATAAGAGATGAAAACAATTTTATTTTAATATTAATTTATATATAAACTAAAATCAAATTGTATTAATAAAATTCTTATCTAATTCTTCGTTATATATATAAACCACTTTTGAACCAAAAAAAATAATATTTTTAATAAAAATTCTTAGTTATACGCTTCATAACTTTTAGTTAATGTTACGTTATTTTTTACTAAGAACAAATAAATGTTCTTGCAAGTTTTATAATTATATGTTATTGTTTAATTCGAAACAATGAAAATTTTTACATATATTTAATGAAAATTTTCATTAACTGATACAAAAAAAAAGAAAAAGTAAAATAAAATAGTATAAAATTTAAAATATATAATTAAAGGGAAGCTTTGGTTACACCATTCTGTTTAATCTAATAAGCCATTAAATAACCTAATATTATTATAAAAATTAAAATTATTAAATTATAACATATAAATTACATAATGTAACTGCTTTAAAAGCTACGTTTGTGTTTATTTTTTACCATATTCGCCTATGTTAACATATCAATAAAACTTTTATCTTTTAGATTCATTATATACCTTTAAAATGTACATTATAAAAAAAGTACGTATATATGTAAACATATATATATATTATACTGCTTTAATTATAAAATATGTTCACACATAATGATATATATTTTTTTTAATTACAAAGTATACACAAATTTGATATGACAAATTTAATTATAATTTTCGAAGAAAATTTTTTTGTAATTTTTACTGTCTCATAACTCAAGTTCGGATTTTAATTAAAAATGGGTCACATGAAAAGTTTACTCATTTCCTCTTTTTAAAACCCTAAATATTTATCAAATATTTTAGTATTAATATATTACAGAACAAAAAAAAAAAAACTAAATCATAATAAAAACATAATAAAAAATAAATAAAATAAAATAAATTAAAACATTTAAAAAAAAAAAAAAAACAAAACAAAAGGATTCGGAATTAACGTAATTAACATTCTTTAAAAAAAAATTACAGAAGAAACATGCAAAAAAAAATATATGTTATGAATGAATATTACATGCTCTCATAAAAATAAACATAATAACCAAATTATATTATAAAGCTTATCTTCATAAAAAAAAAAAAAAAAAAAACTCCGTAAGTTGTTAATATGGATACTCTTTAAATACTCATATATATTTTTCTTATATACAATTAATTGTTACATTAAAGTTAAGACTCTCTCAGAGTGATACCAATATTTATATACCCCCACATCAACATGTCTATACAGCTAGCAGTTCGGGTTGGTAATATTTTGTGTTACAAAGAATATAATTTAAAATTCACTCTTTTAAAGAAAAATAATTCCTATATTTTTCCCTTATATATAAATATATATTCACCTAAATATTTAGAAAATGATACATATATGCCTACATATAATGATATTAATAAAATAACTGGTGATAAAATTATTATAGCAAATGTTGCCACTACCTTTGACAAAATATATCTGCATTTGTTTTTTTTCTTAATCCTCTTATACATAAATTTAAAAAGGTTTGATCTTTTCTTTTCTTTTTTCAAATCAAATACTCCTTTTTTATTTTTAAATTTAATATGTACACGCTGTGTGTTTTCTGTATCTGTAGATGATGATTTATCTTCGTCTGTTGATTCGTAGTATTCCTTAATAATACGTCTAAAATAATCTGGATTTTTTTTTGCATTTTTCATAACATCTGAAAACTTTTGTTTATGATCTCTTGATTTTGATGTATAATCTCTACTACCTTCATGCGAAATATTTAATTTTTTATCATTTACATTTAATTTATTTTCCCCAGAAGCTTTATTGTCTTCTTTTTCATCTTCAACGGTTAAGTCTACTCCAATTCCTGAGAATAAGTTTTTTTCCTTCATGTTAAACGAATCTCCAAATGGATTATCCTTATCATAAGATTTTGATAGTTTCTCCCCAATTTCTGCATAAAAACTTCTATTTTTTAAATCGATAACATCTCCTAACACTTTATCATCATTATATCCTTCAACTAATTTTTCTCCAACAGTTGAAATAACTATTTTATCTTTTATATTTAAAGTATCTTCGCCTAATTGTTCTAACATATTTTTACTACGTCCTGATGAGCAGTTTTCTCCAATATCGGAAAATATATTTTTGTCTTTTGAATCAAACGTTTTTCCTAGTGTAATATCTTCATTATATCCTTGAAGGGCATCCGTTCCTAAATGTGTTAACATTTCATTCTTGCTTAAGTCTAATGAACTTCCTAATGCTCTCAATTCGTTATATCCTTGTAAAAACTCAATTCCAATTTCTGTTAATGTTCTTTTATCTCTTAGGTCTAATATTTTTTCTATGGCACTTTCCTCATCCTCAAATTTATTCATTGCGTACTACACATATAAATAATTTACAGAAAAATTATATAAAAAAAAATTATATATGTACACGTACACACACACAAATATAAATATATAATTATATATATATATATATATAAGATTAAAAAGATTCCAGCTTTAATATATGAATATACATCTATGTATATATATATTTATATACATACATATATAATATATTAAAAAACACAGTTTATTGTTTAAATTCTTTGGAGATATTTTATTAAGATCTTACACTATCATTAGAGCGCTGCAGTATAACAATTAGTATTGAAAACACAAAAATTTTAATAAATAAATGGAGAGTATTTATCTTTCCTCCTTTTTGACATTCCTTATAAGTTTCCATATTTTCTCCAAATAAAAAATCATTGAATTTATATTATTTTGGTTTTTGGTTGTTCTACAATTCCATTCTACAAATATTAAACCATAAATTACACTCTTTATATCTCATCCTTCTCTATATCTACTGATATTTTTCGCAATTTTAAAAAATTAAAAATATAAGTGCTAGTAGTTGTAGCAGTAGCAGTTGTTGCAGATGTTTTTAATATAAAATAGTAAGTGTGGGACGTTGAAGTATGAAAAAATATATATTATATTATAAGAATTATTATCATCTTCGGGTAAGGATTGGGCGAAACACACTTTTAAATTAAAAATAAATAAAAATATGCATGTTTTAGAATATATTTATAATAGAACATTTTAAATAAGGTTTAAATTAAAAAAAAAATTAAATACTTTAAGAAAAAATATATATTAATAATATATATTTAATAATTAAAATACTATTCGCAACTTTTGTAAAAAAAACATGTTTTCGTTTGAAATGCATTCCAGAAAAAAATAATAATTTTGTACTTTTTAAAAGCTTATAAAAATGGCAGTATCAAATATATATTTATACTTCAAAAAAATTTATTATGACTAATAATAATGTAATAAAGATAATACTTAAAATAATTAAAAACTACTTACTAAAATTAAGCATAAACTAATTATAATACATAAATACATGTTATATATATTACGTACTGCGTTTAAATATTCTGCATAATCCGAAAATAATTTTGGATAAATTATATATATTTTGACTATATGAACTGTTATAAGAATATAAAATAATTTATTTTTACTTAATGTATGCGAAATATATCGAATAAAAAAAAATTATAGTTTATTTATAAATATTATTTATGTTACAATATTGCATATAATTATATATAGTACGATTTTATACTAAAATAATTCAAGGCAAACTATTATTTTATTTTACCTTCGCGCAAAAAACTAATACTTTTTTTATAAAATAATACAGTAGTTAAAAAAATGTGTTATCGTTCAATGATATTGTGTTTGTGGCTATAATGTATATATTTTACTGAAATTGAAGTGTTATAATAGTAATTATTATTATAAGAAAGTGTACTTCACAATTTGTGCAAAAATGTTTAGTTATATTGGCTTATAAATTGAATGCACATATAACTCTATTTCATTAAATAAAAAAAAATGATGTAATAATTCCGTTATATATAATATTTGTTATATATTAAGATGGAGTGAAATTTTTTAAGAAAATTGTTTATTTCGATATGTAATATAAATTCTCAAAAAAAAAAAAAAGTTATTGTAATATAAAAAAGGGAAAAAAATAGCATGTAACACAATATTATATATATAATAAAAATATTGTTATTTTCCTTTTTTTTAAATTTTGGTAATACATTTTTGTTTTTTTTTTCTTCAGCAATAATAGAAACAAATACATATGTGATATGTTTCTAAATATACTATACTACTTTATATGTGCATAATCACTTTTCGAAGTACAACATGAATAAATTGTACTTATTTTATTTTATTAAATTGGCTAATCATCTTTGTCATTTCATTCACTTAATAATTTTATATGCTATTATTTATTGATAAATAAGTATGATTATGAATTCTCTATAAAATGTAGTTTGCGTTAACATGTCATATAAAAAAGTTCAATTAGTTTTGTTGTAATTTTTTTGGCACAGAAATGTATCCTATATACTCATGAATATATTGTGAAAATTATCATTCTTTTTTCATTTTTTTTTTATAATTCGCATAATTTATGTATTTCAAAAAAATATATTATAATACGAAGTATGTTATTGGATCATTTAAAGAAAAGAAAGAAATAATATTTATTCTTACACGAATTATGTATATATCATAAATGTGTATTTTTTAACAAAAAAAAGGACGCTACATATAATACAAATTTTTCAAATAAGGCAAATTTTTTGTGTACGCGGGGATTTATATGTATATTTTTCTTTATAATTTTTATTATATGACATAAAAATTGTATATGTTTGACACGTAAGAAAAAACAAATTTACCATTTTTATTTCATTTCTTATGTCGTCATTTTAGACATCTAATATAGTTTACATTTACACATTAATAATGCTTGTAATTCCTATACTTTTTCCTTTTTTCAATTTTCCTTACATCACCATGTTAGGACAATATATAAAAAGTACAGAACCATGCTAATTAGCTCTGAATACATAATAAACATAGCGTCATCTTCAAATTATCTATGTGTGCATATGAATTTAATAATATTAGCACTGCTTTTATTATTTATTCTAAGCCATAATATATATAACAATTTTCTTATGATTATTGTACTCTTACAAATATGCAAATTCCTTAACAGCTAAATATAAATGAAATGATCTTCAACAAATTGTAATTTTTTTTTATTATTTATTAAATAAAATTAAGTTATTTTTTCTTTTTTCTTACTGTTAGGTATTATTAAGGATAATGCAAATTTATAAGATCATCTTGTATGGCTATTATCTTTATTTCAAATTTTTCCTCATGTGTCTTCGAATTATCTTTATATCATCTATACCTCTTGGACTATTTCAATATGTATGCGCTTTAGTATTAATATATATATATATATATATATTTCTTTATAAGGAACTTGTATCACCAAATATACGTTTTGTTATTCGTTTGTTTTACTAGTTTAAAAACAAAAAAAATCCATTTATAAGAATAGATAAAAAAAAAAAAAGGTTTTCTACTATGTTATAAATTTTATCTTATATATTTTATGGGAACTATTATAAAAGAAAATTTGTTTTTTTATAAAATCAAACTAAAATCACTTTTTATATTTTCACTAATAACACCAAAAATGTACATTTCCACATAATTATATTATACCGACAAATAAAAAATTAGAGTTTTATTTTATTCTTCAATTACAAGAACACTACAGGTAATGATCATTAATAAAACCAGCCTATATGGGAATTATAAAGAAATTACTTATATATGATAAAATATTTGCACAATGTATATATATGTATGTACGTTAATACTTTGTAATTAATTTTTGTATAACATTTAAAAATGGAAAATTTTAATTAATTTTCTTCTTTTTCTTTTATTTTAATTTTTTAGACACTAATTTTAACATTATTAACTATATTTCTTTTCTTTCTATACAGCACATATTGTTTGAACTTTTTTAACTTTTAAAATTTAGCTTGTTCTTTTAAATATTTTGTTGCTTTTTAACTTATTTAAAGTCTTATTATTTTTTATGATGTTAATGTTTATTCGTTATCATGATTAAAGCTTTACCATTTTATTACAACATATTTCTTTTCGATTTATTATTATGATAATTTTTTCGAAATTAACATTTTATGTTATTAAGATTATATGTGCTTTCCGTTTTTTTTTTTTCTTTTCATTTATAATTTTTATAATAGTATTTTTTCTTTATATTATTATATAATGTTTCTTAAAATTTATTTTTTTCACCATTCATTTTATGTTATAATTGTTAACAATATTATTTTTTATATATATTTTTGTGTTTATTCATTCATTATTTTTCTTTTTTTTTCTATTTTTAGTTTAAATAAATAAATTCTCTTCCTATTTTGCTATATTTATGTAATGTGAAAATTTTTATATGTTTCCTTTATAATGGCTTTCATAATTAATTGAATTTATATAACAATCTTAAGTTTTAATTACTTCTTATAATAACGAATTCCTATTATAAGAATATTTCTTTATATAAAATTTATTTACATATTTATAAAAATTTTCAAATTTAAATTATGATTATTCTGTATAGTCTATTTAGGAGGTAATTTACAAATGTAGTCATATACAACACACATAAATGCAAAAAACAAAGAAATTAGCACAGCGAAACCCTTCACATAAAAGAAAAACTTTTCTTTATTTTTTTAAATACATTATTTTAACGTTTCACTAAAAATACAAAAAATATGTGATATCAAGCAAAATTTTCTGAGTATAATTTCTTTAATTTATAAAATTAAAGTCATAATACAAAGCAATATTTCAATAAATCATTGTTCGTGTAAATTGTTAACAAAACGGGTTTTTCATTATATATTAATTAGTAACCATTTTTTCCATAAATTTGACAAAAAAAAAAAACTAATGTAGTGTAGTTGTAACATTTTTATTTTAAATGGTATTTTTTGTTTCCACATTTTTAAAATATATAATTTCTCAAATTTTCTAAACAGTTTTTCATCAAAATTATAATACCTTTTTATTTTTAAAAAAATTCGAAAATATTGTCAAAAGTTTTTAAAAATATTAAATTTTTCATTCGTTTATATAATATTTGGCATAAACTGTTATCATATTCATTATAATACTAGAGAAAAATTATTCGATTAAAGACTAGTAACCGTTTTTATGATAAATTTATATTTTTTATATTACTATCATCATAATATATATAATATATATGTATATGTATATATGTTATACCTATTATATCATGTTATATATATGTAATTTTTATTATTACTAGGTATATTTTATTGAAAGTCCTAAATATCTGAATTATTCCTACTAGGTTTTTCTATTTATTTTTAAATGTTATTCTCTGTTTCTACCCTTTTTTTTTTCCTTTTTTTCTTCCTAATATATAACTAAATGATTTAAAAAATAAAATTAGAATTTCATGCAGTAAAGATGATATTTACATGAACATATTATTTTGCATTTAAGAGGTTCTGTTTAGAGTTATTTAATATATGTAAATATATAATTATGAACATACGATAATTTGATAATTTACTGTTCAAGTAATGCAAAAAGAGCCAATAACTGTTATAAAAGTATATAAAAAAAAAAAACTATTTTATTCAACTCGAATGCATAAAATGCATTTATAAAATATTCTGTTGTAATGGAATAAATAAAGATTTCATTGTAATATACTCTCCACAAATATGCACTTTAAATCCATAATTTGTCGTATATATATTTTTTCTACCGTGCTCTTTTTTTATCTTTTTTCTCATCTTGAAAGATAATTCTTTAATACTATATATATATGCATACTCGAAAATTTATTGTACAGATTGTTTTAAAATTAATGCTAGGTACGAAAATGCATTAGAAGTCTAACATTTCATTTAAATGCTATAATAATATATTTATATGCTATTATATAATTATGTAAAAATACATTTTATTTGCATATTTGAATGCAAAAAAATATTAATCAAACATAAAATGCTTTTTAACTAAAAAATTTATGTTCTTATCCTCTAACAATTATATTATTTATCAGATTTCTTTTAATACTATTCTATTATTAGAACTCATATTTTTATTTTTTTGCATACATATACTACTATTTTTTTAAATGCAAAAAAAAAAAATATAATATATATGAAGTTTAAAAAAAAAATATTTGGATTAAATATATTATATTTTTATTTAAAAAAAAATTTTTAATTTGCTTAATTTTTTTATTAAACCTAATTATTATAAAAATATATTTTATTTTAAATTATTTTTTTTTTATTTTTTTTTTTTAAATAAATTAATTTTTTAATTAAATTTAATATTTAATTTTTTTTACTGAAAAATAATTAAAAAATATATCCAATTTTTTAATAAAAACTTATTTTTATTATTTTCTGTTGTATAATCTTTTTTTTTTATTAGAAAAAGAAAAACAAACGAAATTAATACTTTTTTATATAATAAGTTTCTAAAAGTAAAATTATATTTTTTATCTAAGGAAAAAAATATATACATATAAAACTAAATTATTATTATTTTACTTCGAGTATAATAACTAACAATGGCATTCTCAAAGGAAAACAATAGTAAGGGACAAAAGAAGTCCTTTTTAAAAACCGCAGTATTTTCTCTTTTATTCTTATGGATGGCCCATTGCTCAAATAACGTAAGCATATTAAATAAAAATACGAATATTTTTATTACCAATTTATTTTAATTGTAAAATGAAGTAATACATAATAAATAAACCTTGTATTATGTTGTTATACATATATGAAGTTATTATATAATAGTGTATAAATGTTATACATGATAATATAATATTATATATTATGTATATTTAATGTATGTTTTTTAAAATATTGTAATTTTTTTTCTATTTCATAGGTTGAAGGAACTATGAAGGACTCAAGAGTTCAAAGATCATTAGCAGTAGCAAAGCCCAATAAGAAAAAGAACCCCTTAATGAAAACCCGTGTAGTAAAGGAAATTACTCATGGTGGATTTAAAGAATATGAAGAAAAGTACGAATCCAAACACTACAAATTAAAAGAAAATGTAGAAAGTGGAAATAAGAACTGCGATGAAAAATATGAAGCAGCAAATTATGGATTTAGAGAAAAATGTCCATATGAAGTAGACCCATATGGAGGTGCTGCAGGACCAGATATTTTCTTATTAAGAAAAAGATTCCCCTTTGGTCCAGATAACCAATATGAAGATGATGAAGATGATTTATTTGAACCAGAAAGTTCAGAAGGATACCCAAGAATACTAAGGCACTATGTAGAAGAAGATGATTCTAGAGGAAAAAATATCAATAGCCCATATCCAGAAAACTTCAGTAGTTTTAAAGGTTCAAACAAAAAATGTTCAAGTGCTGGTACGGTAAAGGGAGAAAGTGATGGAACACCTACAGGAAAGGGAAAAAAAGTAATTAAACGTAATGCTACTAATCCAGTTGCACCAGGAAAGGGAAAAAAAGATACCGAAAATTATGATAAAATACTGGATGATGTAGATACAAATAAAAATGGTAAAAAAGAAAAAGCTAAACCATGTTGTAACACAAAAACAAAATCTAAAAAAAATTGAAAAATTGAAATAAAATAAAATTAGAAGGCAAGGAAAGAAAGGAACAAAAGGAATGTTCAATATGAAAAGAAAAAATTTTCATAATGAAAGAAATTTTAAGGAATTAAAAATAATTGAATCTCTGAATTTCTTTTTGCTAAAAAAGAGGAAATAAAACGTTAGTGATATACAAAAGAACTGGAAATATTAGTATGTGCATAATATTATAACAAAAAATAGTATTGAAAAAAAGAAAATAGACAATGAAAAAATTATGTATAATGAATTCCAGGAATAAAAAGAACAGTAAAATACTACATAAGATTATAGAAAGTTTATGTATTTAATTTCGATTTTTTTACATTTTTTTTTCTTCTGTTTTTTTATTTTACAATAATTTAATATTTATTTGCTAATATTATATTATATATATATATACGAAATAATTATAGTTTTTTAACATATGTATATAATATTATTTTATAATGTTGTATTTTATAGAGTTCACAATTTTTTATAAAGGGTATATTTTCGTTTTTGTTATATTTTCTAAAGTGTACTTTTTTATTTGAAGTTCATTTTTTTTTTTTTTAAATTATTTACTTTTATAATTTTCATGTGATTATATCATTAACGATTTATATAATGGCGTTGTGTATTGTAGTAAAATTTTATGTAGAAAAAAAAACTTGATGATAGTTATAGTAGTTAATGTTGCTAATAAACTAATTTGTAATTTTAAATTAATAGTTGAGATATATATTATAAAATAATTAATAATAATAAATACTATTTATAATAATATTAATTTTTTGCAGCTATAAAAATTATAACTTTCAATAATGTGAAAATTGTTGGAGGAAAAAAATGTAATAAAATATAAATATAATTAAATGCGTAAAGTTTACTTGTACAACGGTAAATATATATTTATTATAAATTGACAGGAAAATAATATACTTTTTTTTATCATTATAATAAGTATTTTATACATTTTTATTAAGTACCTTTTTTTTTCTTAGCAACTTTTTTACAAATTATGATGAAAAAATTGTTGCTGAATAATTTCCAACTATAGATAAACTTTTTTTATATTATAATAAAAAGATTTTATAACACATATGCAATATAGTATATATAGTCATACACATTTTTTTAAATTGAAAATTTTAATCGAGTACTAATATTTACTTTATATTTATGATTCACTATTTTTGCAGTTATATGCTATATAAAATGTTTGTTTTCTTATAATACGGATTAGGAAAAAGTACTTATAATAAAGTGTAGTCCATATTATTTGTAATAGCATCTTACAATCATGTTACTTGTTGTATAAAGTTCATAATACCCAAAGTAATTAATTATATATATAATTATAAATGAAATTAGATAAATTTGTTGTTTAAGTTTTTGTTTTTTATAATTCTCCTTCTGATTACTAAAATTTATCCATATGCTTAAATAATATTAACTTAAAAAATGCCTTACATTTTACTTTGCTTTATTTTAATAATCAGCCACGTCCAAAATGTAATTTTGTTATTTTCAAACAATATATCAAATTAAAATAAAAAATGATGAAATCAAAAATATATTTATTATTTATATACTAATATACTTCACACAGAGCATAGAACTATTTAGCTATTTGTATTATTATGAACGCTTACGTACATATATATACATACATATATATGTGGGCTTATGTATCTATTCTTCTGCTTATTAGAACATCAAAATTAAAAAAAAAATTAACATCTTATAAAAATTTAGCATACCATTTTAATTTGTAATTTATAATTCTAAAATGTTCATGTAATTAAATTAGAACAGTGCACTTGTGATCTACTGTTAAAATTGTTGCTTTTTTATTTATTTTGTTTGTGTATAAATGCAAGATAGGATTGTTATTCACCGATGTATGAACTTGAATAAATTAGGCGAGATAAATATATATATATTTACGCACGTATAAATAGGAAAAAACACGTGCAGCTCTATGTAACCACACTTGCATTATTTTTTACTCGTATATCCTAAATGTGCATTCTTGTTCATTTAATTCAAATATTGAGTGTATACGTAATAAATGAGATTAATCATTATGAAACTTATCACATATTAAATATTTATTATGTAAATGAAACATTATTAAATATATTCACACAGTTAAAAATAAAATAATAATAAAGGTAATATAAATATTCCTAGTAATAAACTAATGGTGCTGTAGTAGCAAACATAAATTAAATTTATGCGATAAATTGAAAAACATTTGGAAAAAAAAAAAAAAAAAAAAAGTATTTGAACCACTTCAGTTAAAATTAAATACAAAGTAAAATAAATTTTAATAAATTTTTCACATTTAATGAAATAAATAATTCAAAAAGAAAATACTGTTATATATTTTATTATATTCTGTGTCCTTATCTCTTCAGAATATATATTCATTATTTCCGCTTAGCTGTTTTTATTGATGTTTCATTTGTACAAATTAAATAAAGATCAAAATTAATATGTTTGTTAATAAATTTTTATAACTTTCGTAATCATTTTTTTTCTTTTGCAATTTATCTGAAAAATTATCAATATTATTAATATAAAAGTAATTATTTTTTAATAATAGAGTTATTTATACTATTTCTCATTATATGTCTTTATTAAGACTTATGTCATCATTGTAAATGTGTTTATACGCAAAAAAATTTTTAACATAATCTGTTTTGTTAAATCAGCTGACCAAAAACCTCACAAGAAAAAAAAACATATATTCATTTGTTCCTAGCACTATAATTTATGTTTTACTATATTACGTGTATTTGTTAATCTATAGTTGAAGATTCATAAAGATATTTACTTTAAAAATGTTTATTTAACGTACATTCACTATATTAAAATAATTAAATGAAAAAAAATTAATTTTATTATAGTTAAATTATAAATAACTTTTACGTCAAAAAACATAAAAAAAACAATAAATTAAAATGAAATGAAATAAGAATATTACAGTGTACCCCATGGATTATTCTATAAATTTTTCTTTATAGTAATCAATATGAAGTTATTCCTATTCTTATACCATATATATATAAACACTAGACTTTTTGTAATGTCACAATGATAATAAATTGAATCTAGGCTATTCATTCATACATTAATAACTATAAACAAATAATTCCATAAAACAGTATGAGTAATAAATTCATATAAAGAACAAATTTTTATGAAATTAACACAATATATGTAATATTAAATGGGAAAAATTCCTAAGGATGCTACATATATATATACATATATTTATACATATACACTTCTGTAATAACTGTTTGGGACTATAATGTTTTTTCATTTGGTTGCAAACTGTTTCTATTAAATTTGTCAATAAATAAAAGTTTTTTTTTAATTTATAAAAATTAATTTGATTTATTTTTACCAAGGAACAGATATAATAATTTATTCTTAATATTCAATTAAAAAGAAGAAAATTTTTTAAGTTTTGTACTGTAATAAAGTGATTAAATGAAAGATTTTAAAAACCAAAGAATGTTTTGAAATAAATAAATATAAACAAGAGAGGAATAAAAAAAAAAAAAAAAAAAGACAGGTATATACAAAGATTATAACAGTGTCAAAATAAACAAATTTTGTATAACATATTTAAAGATAATCATTCTCGTAAAATAAATATTGGAGATATCATATTGTTACTAATAAAATGATTTTTATCTCGTCCATGTTCTTTTTGTTATTCTCTTAACATAAAAAGTCTTAAACTAAAACATATTTCACAGTCATAACCATCTTAATAAATAAACGTCTACGTAAAGTAATATAAATGAACAAAGGATATACGCTTGTTTTTTCAATTTATTGAAATGCTGAAACTTATGACGTGTTCCGTTTAAGATAAGCTATTAACTCCATTATATAACAAATACTGATGAATATTCATAGGGTAACTACTTTAATGCAAACGTATATATATATATGCATACTGCACAGATACCCAATACATAGATACGTACAAACATGCATATGTAAATACATACAAACTAACATATATAGACCTACATATATACAACGTAATTACGCATAAACATGCATTCCTTAATAGTAAATGATTCTAAAATAATAAATGTTTCCATCACCAATTTTTTAAAAAATGAAGTTGATACCAATTTCTGATAAGTCTCAAGCAGAATTTTTCTAAGTGAATCACTTAAACGAAATAATAACAATAAAAGATTTTTATCTGTTTTCCCATAATGGTACAAAATACATATAAAATGGTAAAATATTATGTTAATTTTAAAAGCTAGTATAAGTAATTAACAATTAAATAATTTTTTAAAAAGTAAAATAAAAAAAAAATAAGTTCAATAAAATTTAATTGTATTAAATAATAAAATATTATTCCAATATTAATTATCTATGAAATGTTATTTTAAAAATTAATTCAAAAGGGTAAGCAAACAATGTATATTATAAGTATATACACATTTGCACATTATTTAATACAAATATATCGATAAATATCAAGAACAAAATAATCGTGAAAATTACATAATATTGACAGTTATATATATAAACTGATTTTGATATATATATGCAATAATATGTAAAAACAAATATATGTATATAATATAAACATATATACAAACATATATCTATAATATATATATGTGTATGTATGTTTTTTTTTTATTTTTTAAGTTTTTTTTTTTTTACTTAAAAATACAAAAAAAAAAGATTACAATAATCATTAAAAAAAACAAAATATTTATAAGATTTCTGTATTTAAATATTTATATATATTATGTTAATATATATATTAAATTTAAGGTTTCAGAATGATAACCTTTATGTAGATATTACAAAAACATATAAATATATTTAGTACAAAAAAATCTAAAAGCTCTAACTAGTTGTAGCGCGTTTAGGAGTTGCAGGTTTATTGGGGCCACGTTTGGTAGTAACAGGTTTAGTAGTAACAGGTTTAGTTGTAACAGGTTTAGTTGTAACAGATTTAGTAGTAACAGGTTTAGTTGTAACAGATTTAGTAGTAACAGGTTTAGTAGTAACAGGTATAGTAGTAACAGGTTTAGTAGTAACAGGTTTAGTTGTAACAGGTTTAGTTGTAACAGGTTTAGTTGTAACAGGTTTAGTAGTAATAGGTTTAGTAGTAATAGGTTTAGTTGTAACATGTTTTGCACTATCACGTTGCTTAATAGCAGTTTTAGTAGTAGAAGATATTCTGGTATCTAATTTTGTAGTATCCGGTTTGGCGGGCTCAGGTGGAGGAGTGTCCTTCTTCTCTTCGTCTTTTGACTTTTTTAAAAATGGAATTTTATCTCTGATTTTAAACTTAGAAAAAACTGATATTTTTAACAATTTTATTATAGCATAATATGCAAGGCCCAAAGCTATTGCAAATCCTATACCACCACCAGCATTACCTCCTGTGTATCCGCTACCAAGAGAGAATCCCAAAATTCCTCCTATTGCAAAAAATACGGATAAAATAATACTTAAAATTGCTTTCGTTGTATCACCTAATGAATGAAAGCAATTTTTAAGATTGCCAAATAATCCTTTCCCAATTTTGTTTTTTACTACCTTGTTTTCAAGTATTTTTCCTTGGATATTTGTTGGTAATTTGGTAACATTTCCTATTAAATCTTTTGGATTAGGAGTTTTATTGTAAATATTTTTAACATTAGTCATTACTGAATCTAATATCACTTCAGACTTTTTTTCAATATCACTGGAAATTCCTTCTAATTTATCTGTTATACAATCTTTTATCGTATTTCCAATTTTTGGTATCATATCACTCTCAATTTTTTCAATTTGTCCTTTAATAGAATCTTTTAAATCATTAATTTTTGGTTTCATCCCAGCGTTAAAATCTTCAAATGTGTCAATTACAGTTAATTTCAAACTATCAATTGTTGGTTTCACTCCACATTCGATATTTGTTGATATTTTATCCATAATAGCTCCTTTTATTTCTTCAAAATTTGCTTTCACATTACCTGGTTCTATACCTCCTAATTTTTCTAATATGGTTTCCTTAATAAAATCTATTGGGGGTTTCCCTTCCTGATCCATAGTTTTTATTGTATTTGATATATTTTCTTTCAATATATCAAAGTTCTTTTTCATCCCTTCATTCGCAGATAAAACATGATCTAAAATATTTTCTTTTATTAACTCTAATGCTGGATTCCTTTCTAATTCAACCTCATTTATATTACTCATAATTATATTAGCAAAATTTCCCATATTTCCATTATTTTCATCTTCAACCATTTCATCTTTACTGTTTAATGATGTAATAGCAATATTATTACTACTTCGCACTGGCACCACTTGCAACTTATTTTTACTAAATGTATGTTCCTTATTATCATTATTACATTTATTTGGAACATTATTACTTTTATTTGGACGTTTTACTAATCCCTTTGTTTTTGCTGAATCATAATTTAACTCCATTGGGTTTCTATATAATGATTCAACATGTGCTAGTCTTTTACTTACATCATCGTTCTGAATATATTCATCATTAGTAATTCCATATGATGCAGATACATATGACGGAATTTTTTTTACAGGTTTATATGTAGGCACACAAGGTGCATTATTATTATATTGATTCCCAAATGAAGTACCTCTATAATTATTGTTATATCCCTTATTATCACCAGGTTTCATAAAGTAGGGTGCATTATATTTACCACTCCTTAGCACATCGGTATGTGCTAACAATCTGATAACTCTTATATCATCTATTATATTTGTGTCATTATAATTGTTCTTATCACCCCCTTGGTTGCAGTAGTATGTGCACTAAGAAAGGGTTATGAGAAAATAATGGTACAAATAAATATATGTGCATATATTTATATAATATATATACATATATTCATATTATATATGTAAATATATTCATATCATCTATATACATATATTCACATCATGTATATACATATATTCACATCATGTATATACATATATTCACATCATGTATATACATATATTCACATCATGTATATACATATATTCATATTATATATATACATATAGTCATATTATATATTTATATGCTTATCACAATGCATTTTTTATTTTGTAAAAAAATACAATAAAATAAAATAACATATTAATCCGTAAGAGATAATAAAATACATAAAAATTGTTAAAAAAAAAAGTGCTATTTTATTTATATGCATATAAATATACATATGTATACATATAAAATATATGTACACGCACGTACGTATATAATTATATCAAATAATATATATTACATTATTAGAACATCCTAGAATACTTATTATAAGGGAGTATAAACAAATTTTTGTAATAATATGCAATAAGTTTATTTTTCCTGTAACGTGATTTTTCATTAAACTTGGAAATGCTAAATGCATAAAATTACTAGTTAATTTTGTATTGGATATATCATGACTTATTCTGTTTATTAAAGTACCATATTTCTTCTTCTCCATCTTATATTTTTTTAGATTTAACAATTATAATTTATAAGACGAAACATAATTTTCATTAAATATGGCAAAACATTGAGAATAATTTTATATTTTATATTATGCTGTTACATATTTTAAAACCACTATTTTATTTTATACTATTTAAACGCGTTTTTATATATTATATTGTAATATATAATATTATATAAATTGAAGTGTATATATATATATATATATATATAATTTTGTTAAATAAAATAAACTATATTATACTAAATATATATATATATATATATGTCTTATCATCTATGCTTATGCTGTTTATATACAAATACATAATACAAATAATTAAATTAAACAGCCGTTGTTAGTAATATATGTAAGATATATATTATTTTATTTATTTATACCATCATAATTTTCTTGTCTGGAAAAAAGAAAATTTTTATTACTTTTTTAAAAATATAAAGTATAAAATTTAAAAATAACAAATAAAATATTATTATATATATAATTTAGAACCAATTAATTAATATGCTACTAATAATAAATACAGAAAAAACAGGTTTTCTCTCTAAATATCATACCTATTTATAATATTTTAATTATGCAATTACTTATATTACGTATTATTCTATATATATATTTATCAGTAAACAATTCATAACATGAATGGACTATCCGCTGCAAATTATGAATAAGTATGTGGTAACTACGTAATAATAATATATATATACAATTATATACAAATAATCTGTACGAAATATATTTTTTATATTTATATATAAAATATTTATAAATATATACATACATGTAATGTAATAAATACATATATGTATTAGATAAAATATATTTTGCCCATAGCTACCAAAAAATTACATGAACTTTATGGAATAAAAGAAAACTCATGATATTTATTTTTAATTTATAATTAAAAATTATCTTCAAAGTTTCAACGTATTATAAAATTTTAAATGATTAGCCCTGTTGCTAATATCTTTCTTTTATGCACATTCATAACAAATTTTATCAAATTAAAAAAAAATATATAGAAATGCTTAGAAAACAAAAAGGACAATAAAAAATTAACACAAAAATAATGTTATTAAACTCTTTTTAATGAAAAGAAATAAAAAAACAGAACTAATTAATGCAATAATAAAACAAAAAAAGAAGAAAAGAAAAGTAAAAAATATAATAAACAAAATTAAAATTAACACTTAAATATAAAATTATATATATAAATAAATTAGGTTAAAAATATTAATAAAAATAATAAAAATATACTGTTATTTTTCGTGCTTATATAAATATATAAGAAATTAAATTAAAATAAGAAATTAAATAGAGCTCTTAAATCCATATAATTAGATAATAAAAATGAAAAATGAAAAGATGCAATAAAAATAGTAAGAGGTATAAATTTAAGCTTACGTAAGTCTAAATGAAATGCAAACTTCAAGGTAACGGTAAATTATAAAATAGAATATAAATTTTAAAATAAACTTATAAATTAATATAAAAAATAACTTAAAATGTGAAATTATTTATATAAGCTTGAAAAGTTCTTGTTTTTTGTTATATATAAAATTACTATGTACGAATAAAATTTTTATGTTAATTATAGTATATGATAATTTTATATATTGCAGGAAAATTTTAAATAATAGTATGAAAATTTTTATTTAGTAATAATATTCCTTATAACAAATGTTGACTTACATATTTTGAGTAAAATATAGCAATATTAATATATATATATATATATATCTTATTGTACAATATGAAGGTAAAATGTTTAGTGTTTGTTTTAGAAATTATCGTTGTAAAGAAAATTTTTCATTATGAAATATATTTTGTTAAAAAAAATATATATATTATATAATCCCAAAAGATATATATATACTATTATTAAAGTCCTATACTATGTGCTACTTAGATATTGTACTTTATTTTTACCCATTTTTTATAATTAATAACATAAATAGCATTTTTTAATTTGTATTTATGTACGGAAAAATTGTTACATAAAATATAAGAATTATATGATAGATATTATTCTATTTAAAAAATGGTTAAGATATAAAAAAATTGAATATATTATAATATATATATGAATATTATATAGATAAAAGTGTGTATATGCGTTTTTGTTCGAATTGGTTGTTATAATATAGTATAATATTAGAAATGTAAGTTTAAAAAAATAAAAAAAGAAAAAACAAAAATATATTATTTTAAAGTAGTATATATTTTGTTATAATCTAAATGAAAATTTATATTTCATGTAAACTATGAATATGGTTAATGAATGTTACAAAACAATTATTTACTTAGTAATTTGTAATTGAAGTAATATATATATGTGTACATGTACATATTTGTATATATATTTATATATGGATAATTAGGAATTTTTTTTTAATTACTACTTATTCTATTTATGGTTGTTTTTATAGTTATGTTTCATGTTTGAAGAACTAATTTACTTTTAGTTTTATAACATTATGGTAATAAACATTAAAAACAATTTAATCCTTTAAGCATTATTTTTATAGTACGTTATTTAAAATGAAAATTAACATTTTTTGGTCACTACAAAAGCACAGAAAATTGGGAAAACTGAAACTTTTCAGGACCCTCCTTATATATACTAATTTTTTCAAGTATGTTCTTTTATATATATACAACTTTTTTTTTCTTTTTTTTGTTTGGTAAACGAGTTTTTAATTCGCTATTAATTTAACGATGCTTAATCCATTATTAAGGTCCTTTTTGGTATAAGCCTTTTTAGATATATTTTAAGATTACTTTTTAAAAATCTTTTAAAAAATTATACACAATTAATTATACGTTAGTTGTGAAATTCATATTTTATGAAAAATTTCATAAAAGTGAAATATTCGCAGTATAAAGATTTTTTATACAATATTTGTCTAAAATAAAAATAATTTAATTCGTATGAAAAAAATTATCATTTATCCCTATATATATTGTTGAAATTTGCATATATGTAATATTGTCTTCGAAATGTTTTTAAATATTTTTAGCCAACTACATTAATTTTAAGTCAATTTAAATATAACAAATTTTTTATAGGAAAATTTGGTTACACATGGGTTTTTAAAATTACCAAAATTTTAATGTTCTTATATTATTACTTTTGTTTTAATTGGAAAAATAAGAATGAAAAAATTTTACTTTAAAAAAAAAATTATATTACAAAAAATGTTTTAATAAAAGTGTTAGTTAAATTGTTTAACTGAAAATATGTCACCACAATTATAATAATTAAAATATAGTAGTAAAATTATATTAAAATTATAGTAAAATTATATTAAAATTATAGTAAAATTATATTAAAATTATAGTAAAATTATATTAATAAAATAATAATAGTAAATTTATACTAATAAAATTATATCATGTGTAAGTATATTATGGGTAACGTACTTTCAATATTAAGATTTTATTATTAAAAAATAAAAGAACCTAATAATAAAAATTTCCCTTAAGGGGGGTTGCTTGATTAAACTCCAAAATTTTAGTGTCATCAATTAAGAATACTATATATATAACGGATGAAAACGATAATTTTAATTTCTTTCATCTTTCATAAGTAAAATTGATGTAGAAAAAAAGTATTTGAAAGGGGAACAGAATAAAAAAAAAAATAATAAAAATAATAATATAGTATTTATCTAAAAAATATATAGTTTGCACATATACCTCAATACATACACAATGAGCTCACCATGTGTAAGGCAAAAAATATGGTGCAAAAAAAATAATTACTTTTTAACAAATAAAATTATATATAGAAATACGTAATACTTGTACCTAATTTGTATGCATATAAATATATGCATTTATAATGATAGAATTATAATAGAGATTAAGCTAATATGCAAAGTACAATTTTTTGGTTTTATATTACTTCTACAATAATACATTATTCACGAAGAATAAGTAATTAACGACATTTTGAAAAAAGGAGATATGTTTATATAATAACAAATAAACTTCTTGAAAAATAATATATATAAGTTTTCCACAAGTTCTAAATTTTTATTATACGTCTTCATTAATTCTATATTCAAAAAACAGTTGCAAAAAAATATAATAAAATATATTTTTGTTTTAAGTTGCCTAAAAAGTATGAGCTTTTTAATATTATATACTCTTATAATATATATAAGTAAAATAAAATTTTTAAAAATAAAGTAATATATATTTTCCTTTTTTTATGTTGACACTTCATTTACTTTCAGATTAAAAATATATATGCAATAACTACGAAGGGTAAGAATTAAGAAAATCCTTCTATTTCTTTTTCTATCTTTTTTCCTTTTGTAAAAATCATTTCATTTTCGATTTTCAAATGCTTTAAACATCCATTACTGTTATTAATTATTATTAGTCTCATATACACACATTTTATAAACGTACTTTGTAAAATTAATTGATAAACTTGTGTCTAATAACTTTTGCAAAGCCTGCGAAATTTTTTTAATTAATGCTTAAATTTATACTTTATTTTACCCTTTATTTTACCATTTTGTTTCTTATTCTTTTTTATTTTTTATTATATTTCTTGTTTTCTCCCTCTAATTTCTGGAAAAAAAATTCAAATTAGCCATTATGAATTTACGTAAAAGTATATATCATGTCAAGTGAAATTACTTCAATGTAATATCTTTATTAACATTGTTATCACTAGTTTCTTATCGCATTTACACATTATACATTTATATAAACACAAATAACTAGAAATCACCCCTTTCATTTGAACAATTATATATTTAAAACAAATAAAAAAAAAAAGTATTACTTTATTTTTGCGCTTAACTATATATAAAAGTTTTAAAATCTTAAATCACATATAATTTAATTAGCAAATGTTGTATCACTTATTTATAACTCCTAAAAAGAAAGATATTCGCCCACAATATAATAAAATAAAATAGGAATACTGTAATACTGCTAATCATTTCTAATAGGATGAATCAGATAAAACTTGCTATATAACTCTTATGAATTTTCTTTTTTTTTTTTTCGTAAAAAATTTCTATCTCTTAATAACAGTTCTTCAATAAAATTTATTTTTGATTTAAGGATTTATGAATTTATGTAAAAATAAAAGAAAAGTCCTTTCATATATAGTATTCACTTTAAAGTTTAAATATATATATTATTATATTGCACATTCTCATCATATGTTTAAATTAAAATTATCAACCAAAAAATTCATTTGAATTATAATATTATTATTTTAAATAATAAAATATAAAAATAACTTTCCATTCCTGTACATAAAAATGAAAGTGCTATTCCAGGACTTCAATTGCTATTTCATTCAAAATACCATTTCAATCAATGTGCTGTATGCATAACATACACAACATACATTTTATATTATACATATCAGTGTATATAAAAACATATAGACACGATATGTAAATACCTTTCTTTAAGTAATATATAGTATATATATAAGGTTACTCTTGGTATAAAATATTAGGTGTTAAATTAAATCCAAACACGGTAGAACGTACGTAATACAGAATTAGACTACGACAGTGCAGCGAATTATATAGCACAGTTTAGCAAAAAGGCATAATACAAAAAAGTAATAAAGTTGGAAAAAATTCATATATCAATTGACAAAATTACATATATAATATTTATTTTTTTTTCAGTATTGATTATAAGAACGTTTATATAAAAAAGTTCATGTTATCTTTGAAATCAATGGGTAGTTTATCCTTTTGTATGTATTCATTTCTAAAAGGCAATAAACATGTATATATATATATATATATACATATTACATATACATACTTATATATGGCTACATATATATTCAGTATTTGGTTTTAATTCCTATCCCATGTTAATATTAACTCATATTTTCTCCAAAAAATTAAAAAAAGGTTTTTTAATTTTCAGGAAAATTTTTTACGTTCTTTTCTCTTAAATATTAATATATATCCATTATATAACCCAATGGTATTTTTATGCATCACTAAAATAAAAAAATAAAAAATAGCATCATAAACATTTATATCTATTAAAAATACATGTAAAATAATAAACAGATAAATACTGCTTCTACCAATACGCATCCAACTGTAATGTGATTTCTTTTTGTAGCGAAATCTACCTAAAATAGATCAAGTCATATTTACACATTGGTTCCTATATATACATATATATATATGTGTGTATGTCTGTATCTCTACGTAAAACTTTAAAAAAGATTTTTGAATCCTCGTAACCAACCTTTACCGGATAATGTTGAATCAAAACTTTTTGCACATGATTTCAATCCTTCCTTTATGTGTTTACCAACTTCATTTAAATCATCTTTGGTTTGAGGTATACATTCACAAATTTTATCTAAACTTTCTCTTAAAGTATCTTCCACATATGGTGTAATTTCCTCGTCCATTTCAGTTAATTTTTGTGTTAAAGTGTCTTTTAAATCTTTAACCGCTGGTTTCACTTCATTTTCAATTTCATCTTTAACTTGTTTTCCAAAATCACTTATTCTACTTTTAATGTCAGTTTCACATTCCCCTAACACTTTTTTAAATACATCGTCAATTTTATTTTTCAACTCCTCGTCAATTTCTACTTTAAGTTTATCAGCAAATTCTGATACTTTTGGTTTTACTTGTGCTTCAAAATTTTTAAATTTTTCTTTTAATGAATCAATATTTGGTTTTACTTCTTCTTCCAAATTTTTCATTTTACCTGAGAATTTAGACAATTCAGGTATTACTTCTTTTTCAATGGTACTTATTTTTTCTTTTAAGTAATCCATTTTTGGTTTTACTTCTTTTTCAATATCTTTTCTTAAACATTCTTTTAATTCATCAAATTTGGGTCTCAATTCAACTTGTATGTCTTTAAATTTTGATGCTAAATCTTCCATTTTAGGTTTCACTTGAACTTCAAGTTCAGTCAAATATTTTTTGGTTATATCATCTATTCTTGGTTTTATTTCCTTTTGAATATCCTTTAATTTGTTCATCAATTCTTCCTTTACTTCTTCATATTTACTATGCATGTCCCATTCTGATTCTGATAATTTATCATAAACTTCTTCTGCAACGTCATCAACGGTTGGCAAATTCAACTCATCATTAGAATTTTCATCTTTGCTTACATCTTCATTATTTTCATCATCATAACATACCTCACACAATTCCTTTTCAAGCCCCTCTTCTAACTCTCTTAATTTTTCTTTAAATTCACAAAGTTTTGGTTTTATTTCCTTGTCAATATTATCCTTAATTTTTCCTGTCAATTCATCAATTTTGGGTTTTAATTCTTTTTCATAATTATCCTTTAATAATTGTGTAAATTCATCAATTTTCGGTATTATTTCGTTTCCCATTTGTTTTTCACATGAATCTGATAATCCATTTAATAGATCTTTAAAAACATTTTTTTCGGATCCATCTTCATTTGTTGATTCGGCTAATAATCTCTTACATTTTAAGTCAAATTCATTTTTTCTACAACACTTATTGCAAGAATTCTCATACGCACCCTATTAATAATATTCAAAATTTTTGGTAAAAATTCAATTTAGAAAAAAAGAAAAATATGTATGTATATATATTATTATATTATTAGCTATATATTTTTCATATTTCGGAGTCATTTTTTTTTTTTTTATTTATAAAAAAAAATTTAAATAAAAAGATAAAGCAACCCTAATTTATATATAAATATATATATACATCATTATTACGTAGATATAATATATATTAGGTATACGTGTTATGTATATTCATATATAAATTAGGTGTATATATTATATTAGGCATACATATTAAAAGCGTATATAATAACAATTAATGATTATATTTTATCTAATTATATCTTTTTCCTTACATTATTGGAACACTGCAATATATAAAGTAAGCATGAAAATGCGATAAATTTAGCAACACGTGATAAAGTATTCATCTTTTCCTTGGAATTATATTTTTTCAAGGTAGCCATTTTTCTAACGCAACTAATAATCTTTTACGGGCTTTTAAACTAAAATCTAATTTTTTTTTTTTCAAGCTTTTCCTAAATATTTGTAATATATATATTTTATTAATTTATTTATTACTATTATTATATATTTTTAAAATATATTTAAACATATATATAAACATTAAAATTACTTAAAATTTTAATATTTATTCTTCTAAAAAAAAAAAAAATTCAATTATAAAATATAATTAAAATTTCTTTTTTAATTTTTATTTCAAGCTTTTTTACATAATTATTATACATAGTATTATATATTTATTGTAAATTAGCAATTAATTGAAAAAGTTAAATTAATATTTTTTTCAAAATTAAAAAAATTGCCTTTTTTACATACGTGATATATTTTGCTATAATTTGAACATACTTTATCTACAGTATAACCTAATATATAAAATTATTATTTAGGAAAAAAAAATAAAATACGGTCTTAAGAATAAGTTTCTAGTATTTTTAAAAAGCATGCATGTTCTCAATATATAAAATAAAAAAAAGGTACATAAAAAAAATATGGGCTAAATTTTTTTAAAAAATAATTTTAAATGTTTGCTTTTGTTGTTTATTAAAAATAAAAAGCAACAAAATTGTTGTTTAATATATTAAGTTTATTTAGTATTCATAACATATACGTAAAAACTGTAACATTCACAGTATTTTCTTTATAATTAGGTTGATACGTATGTATACGTATTTATATACATTTTTTTTTTTTTATGTTACTAATATATAATGCATTAATTTTGTTATGACAGAAAGCGCGCATAATTATTTATCTAATAAAATCAGATAAAATATTTTTTTTTTTACAAATAATTAGGCAATAGTTATTGTTTGTGTATATATATGTATAGTTAATAATAATTCGCTTAACATTGTATTTACGGATAAGTACATTTTTAAATATATATTGATTTATGAGAGTAAAAAGAGCAATGTTTCCTTATTCATACTGTGGGAATAATTTTTAATTATTAGGTTAAGCAATGCTATTTTTTAGATTTTTTTTTGTGCGTGTAATATATATAACAACGTGAACAAAATTAATTATAACATATTGAATAATATATATATATATGTTCGCAGTTCTATTTTACTAGTTACCGTTCAGATGAAAAATTTTAAATAATAAAAAAAATTATTGCATACAGAAAAATTGTATGGAACGAATTTATATGTAAATTAAGAGAATTTTATTATAAAACAATTACAAAAAAAGAAAATATAGTTGTGTTTATATAAAATAATTTTATCAAAAAACAAAAAAAAAATTAAAAAAAATGAAAGTTGAAAAAAAAATTTTTAAATAAAGGTGAAAATTTAAAGAAAAAAGAAAAAATAAGAAAAATAAATGTTATATCACAATACCTCAAGGTTGCTTAAACTGTATATTTAGTAATAATAATTTAGAAGGGGGGGAATACTGAGTTTTTTATATAAATAAAAAATAATTGAAGTCGTGCAATATATTTGTTAATTTTATAAAATTATATAATAAAATTTACTGTGATTTTGGGTAAATTAAAAAGTGTAGGTATATTAAATTCACATTCCTTATTTAACAGTATTATGATAAATTAAAACTTTAATTCTTAGATTTTCACCAATTATTAACCGTTATATATATTATTATTTATATACATATGTAAAATGTCTACATAAGTCCGTAAGCATTACTAAAATGAGCAAGTGCTACATGGCATACGAAATGTTGAATAGCTTTTTTATTACAACAAATATTTTAGTATGCGCATTTTCTCTTAATACATTGTTTAGGTAAAAACGAAAGCGCCCAAAGCATTTTTATACATAAGCTATTAACAAAACATATAAAAAAAAAAAATATATATATATATATATAAATTCTATATTATGTATGTAGTATTTTATAATTTATAAAATTAGAATACTTGGGATACTGTTATTTTTATTTTATTTTATTTTACCCTTTTACAATATGTTCAGTTATTCTTTTCTTTTTTTTTTACCCGTATTACATAGCGTAATAAATGAATGTTGATGTTAATATGATGCTATTGTATTGCATGCCTATTCTAATAGTGATTTTTTTTTTTTTAAATATAAAAGTAGAAATAGAAATTGCACCTTTTTATTATAATATTTCATGTGCCTTCGCAATAGTCTTAACGATATAAATAAAACAGTATTTTTCAAATCCCATTTTTATTAGAGGTATTATTTTTTTAATAAGCATATGTATGCGTATGACACAGTAGGACTCATATATTTTTTGTTATAAGTTTATTGATATTCCGGTATTTTTAATTCATAAAATTCTCAATGATTAGGTTACTTGTTATTTTTTTTGGAGGTTAGTAGGTATATTAAATAATTAAAACAACTGCAACTATGTGCAGTGCTACAATAATATATACATAAGTATATATGTGTGTGTGTATGTATGTATGCGCACGTAAATGTATTTGCATATATATGTTTGTACCTTTCTAATACCATAAAAGACATTTTTTACTCTTTCGGTTTAATAAAAATAATGTATGTTCGAAATAAAGTTAACAATGACAGTAGTAGGAATGCTAAAAAGTAAATCCAAAATATCAATAAAACAAATCTGTAGTCTAACAGAAAAACAGTTTAATATGTAAAGAAGAACAGAACCATCTTGTGAAAATATTACAAATAATAACTTCATAAAATGTGCTAAAAAGAAAAAAAAAAAAAAAAAATAGATACATATACATATATATATTTTAATATATAATGCAAAAAATAAAGGAAAAAAGTACCTCCATTTTACTACCTTGTGAGATGTTATAATGTACAACAATTCACTCGATATTTACGTTTCATATGTATTTATTGATAAAAACTTAACCAAAAAATTAATGCCTTACTACTTCCTGTTATTATGCCCATTACGTTAATATGACTTTTTGTAGAGAATTTTTTTTTTTGTTGTACTTTTTTAATTATATTTTGTATGTTCCATGTATAACATCTAAAAGGGAATTATTGTCAGGTGTTCCCTTGAGTGATAAAGAAATAAATAAACTTTTGTCTATTAATACTATACATAATTTAAAGGAATATATTACCTTTATTAAGTTTAAGTATGCAATGACAAAAAAAGCTAGTGTACATTTTAAAAATATTACTACCGAGAAGAAGCAAATTCTATTAGAGACTAAAGATGATTTAGTTAATGTTCTGAGAGAGAACTCAGAAAAAAATAATAAATCCCCTTTGTCAGAATTTTATATTCTAGATATAGCTGAATACATTATTAATGATTTATATGAAACAAATGAGCCAAAACGAGTAGAGCAAGAAGTGTATAACGAAATATGTGCTTCTTATAGGGACGACTACTATGAATACAGGGATAGACAATTTGATGCAGCTTTTGAAAATATGCATAGTAATTGGGCTAACAATAAATTAACACAAAATATGGATCCTCAGTGGAAAAAGGAAAAATGGACTATTTGGGTTCATTATTTTAGTGATATCTTAAATACACTAAGACACAAGGACGACCTACTTCATACATCCATTCTTCATTTAAAAACAATATCAAATTCGTGCAAAGAAGTTTACAGTTCTTTAAAATATTCTTTAATAGATACATATAAAACACCTTTTCTATCTGAGTATAATAAATTTCTTCAATCGTCCATTGATAAGTGGACAGCACAAACGGAAAAACTTGCAAAGCAAAAGAATGAGAAAGATAAAGAAGCGTTTAAGGGGCTAAATCAACGCCAGTGAACAAAATTGGCTGTAGGCGTTATAAGAAAAAAAAGAAACCCCAGAAAAGTTGTTATGCAGTCAAGAGGTGATTTATTTGGGGCTCCGCCTGTACATTAACACATACATATATATATACACCTATATAGATATATATGGTGCACTAATATATCAGCGTGCAGGCAAAAATGGGGATCAAAATACTTTATAAAATAAGAAGCAAAATTTTTTTAGTAGACAAAGAAAAGATATGAAATCTATTGAAAATATCATCTAGTTTATGTATTATGATTCCAATGGTTTATATACAAAATAGTTTTTTTCTCTTAAAAAAATTTAAGTGATTAATCTATGAATCATATTATTGCTGTGTTAATTCTTTTTTTTTTTTTTAAGCATAAAACGGATTCATCTTTTTATAACTTTAATTTTTTAGTAAACAAACAAAAAAAATATATATTAAAAAAACCCATTCTTTTTTGTTAATACATATATATTACTATGTTGTGTGCATTTCTAATTTGATTCATGCATAACATTTTTATTAATTATATAATACATTTTTAATTAAAATTTTCGTAAACTTTTTCACTACAAAATAATTATAGTCACACCTTTGACACTTCAATATTTAATGCGTACTATTTTTATCTCAGCCCTCCACAGATATAAATATAATTTGAGGTTAAAGCAAAAAAAATATTCGTCGGTAATAATTATTTCTCCCTTCAGCCTCTGTTATTATTTTAATGCTAAGTATAGGGAACAAAGAGTTTTATCTCATTAAGATTAACATATATATATCCCAGCACATTCACATAGGTATTAATACAACGTTCACTAATTTTTTGCTCTTGGTACCCACCAAATTAATGGTATATAAACTGAGGGCCCATTTAAGTATATCCATTTCCTTCTAAATTTGGAAAATATTACTTCTATTATTTTCTTTCAGATACAAAAACAATAAAGTTAAATTTAATGAAAAAAAATAAAATAAAAAACAAAATCAAAACATTACTAAAAAAATTAAAAAGTCGGTTGAACAATTAATTAAAAAAAACAAAAAAAAATCCTAAATAGTTTTATTGACAAATATACAAAAAAATATGTACAGAAAAATGATACATTGAAAAATCATATTAACAAAACATATCTATGTTCATTTGATCCTTGTACAACTATTTATGATCTATAATATATTTATGCTTGTAATGACTTGCTACCTATGATATTATTCATAGTACGTTATTTGCTCCCCTGAATTTGTAATTGGTCTCCTTTTTAATTATCATTTTCTGTCATTTTTTTTTTTTTTTTTTCTCCTAAATCTCAGTTAACATATTGTATAATTTGTTAAGCACTGTGGTTAGCTAAAATAAATACCCTTAAACTTTTATCTTCCAACTTTATGGTTTACATAGTAAGGCTTCCTCCATCAATATTCGCTAACCTATGACTAATTGAAATAAAACCTAGACCCTTACGAATGAAATTCTGTGTTACGAAAAGTAAAAATTAATTGTTTTATAAACCGTGCACAATAACTATTTTTCGTGTAAAGTGTTAATAGTAAATATATGAAAAATATAAATGGGGCAAAGAAGAGCCTCACAACTACATTGCATATATAAGTACGTAAATACATATATGTATAAAAATACAAATATATATATATATATACACGCGTATACACATGCATTTAAATTTAATCTAAAAACCCTCAACTAATCCCTTACTACTAAAAGGGCATAGAAAGAAATAAAAAGAACTAAAAAGATGTAAAATCTGCCTTCCATGTACGTATTATTTCTCATTCTACTCTTTAATTCTATATCTTTTCTATCTGAATTTAAAATATTTTGTTCACTTAAAAACAAATTACTTTTTTCCTCCTGTACCATATTATAGTTACTGTATAAAGATGTATTAGGAATGTCCACCATTTTGTTATCTTTTACTTTGATCTGCTTTCCATTTTGAAAAAATTGTTTATCTTTTAGAAACCTACCATTTATATCATCTAATTCCATTCTTCATGAAAGTATATTTTATTTTTACAAAAAAATGCACCAAATTATTATTTTTTTTTTTTTTCGTATATAATTATAAAATATATACGTTTTCACAGTTTTGCATTAGTTACTTTTTCGAAGTTATCAAATATATTTACAAAATTTACAGATAATAATCAAATGATAATTATAATTTTACATAAAAAAAACAATACTATAAAAAAAAAAAAATTACCAAATAAGCTAAAAAAATGAAAAAGTGTGCTGTGTCATTTTATAATAATAACTTCATATCAGCTTCATTAGGTGGAGGCTGCTTTTTAAATGTGTTTTTAAATTAAAAAATGTACAATCTATTATAAAAAAAACTATAAAATATAAAATTATTCTAAATAAATAACAACTATATACAGTGCCAAATATCAACTGCTATACGAAAAATTAAATTTTTAAAACTTTAACTTTTTCGTGTTTCATAACAAATTAAAAAAAAGCAGAAACCACGCAAGTGATGGAAGAATTATATATGCTTACTGAAAAAAAAATAGTAAATAAAATATAAGAAAATAAATAAACAAAAATAAATAACAGAATAAAAATTTTCTGTACTTTTGTAAAATTTTAGTATATTTATATAAGTTATATTTTCAAACATATTAAATTTTTTCGTTCGTCTGTTGCATCCTTTGTGCAGTTTATTTAAATTAATAAGATATGGTATATATAAAGAAAAACAAAAAAACAAAAATTCAAAATAGGGTGTTTCATCAAAATGATGAAAACACATTTATAACAAAATGGTAATATATTGGGAGGACTTTTTAAATATAATATTTTATTATTTAAAAATAATAAAAAATAGGTTCTAATATGGTAAACACAAATATTACATACAACTCAGAACAACAATAATAAAAAAAGTTGTAGCATGGCCAAGCATGAAAAAAAAAAAAGTATTTAATAAAAAATCTGCTTGATAGTATTTATTTCTATCTGTACATTATGTTATAATAGTAGGTTAAAATGATTATTAATAAAAAAATAGACTTTCTTACTTTATATTTAAATATATATATATAGAACAATTGTGAGAGCAAAAAATTGAAAAAAACTTTTATAAAGAACTTTTTTTGTGGTTCTTTTTAATTTTATTTTTTAATCTATTAAACAGTACTTACCATACCCTTTTTTTATGTCTTTTTAATTTCTTTTTTATCTTTATTACTTCTAAATTATATATTATTTTAGGAGTATATAAAAATTTTTGCAACCAAACAAATCTACGCTTCGAACCATTCATATGTATACGTACTTATAAACATATGTAACATTTGAGTTCTTATATTTATAAAGCAGTTAAGTATTATATACAACAAACTTAATACACAGTAACATATGCATAATTATATCATTATAATATAAGCACACTCTTCGGCAATGTATAATTACTTTATATTTACTTTCAGAAAAGTTATGCCCTTCCTACACTTCGACATATCATGTATAGTCATTATTCATGTCATATATTTTTTATTATTAAATAAAAAAAATTATAAAAAATGCCCATCACTACTTATTGAGTAAACAGTAGTACAAAAATACACGAATTAAAGCAAACATCTTTAATGCTTTATTAAGTAAATCACGCAAAAGTACAAAATATAGTAAACCGCGCAGTTTTAAATAAAGTAATACTCTCTTTTACAGTTCTGAAATTACTTAGTTCCTAAACGGTAAAATACGTAGTGCAAAATAAACTAAGCATTTAAAAAATTGTGAAATGTGCAAATTAATTTAGCGTATCTTTTGAAAACCATTTAGCTGATTTATATTCACTAAAGGAGGATTGATATATCTGCAAACGAATTCACACTAAAACTATACATAATAGAACAAACAAAATATGCAACAGTTTCTTATTATAAAAAAATAAGAAAAAACTGAAGCAAAATTTTTGGTTGGGCTAAATGTTGAAAGACCATTTCCTTCCATAATAGTTATATGATAAAAATAGCATAAAATTAATTTTAAGGTTGAGAAAAAAAAGAAAAAATTGCAAAGACTTTTTAAAAAGGCCTTATAAAATTGTTATAAATTTAGAAAAACAATTAATTACCTATTCATATAATTTCTAAGTGCAATATTAACATAGTACAATTCTTCTCTTTTTTATCCTTTTCATCCTTCTCTTTTTTGTTTTTCCGTTTCTATGACTTTATTTTTTTTACTTTTTTAAGCACTAAAAAAGGATCTTAAAAAAGGAATTCAATAAAATTTTTTAAAATTTTCAGCTTAGCTTTTTTGCGAATAACGTATATCATACGAAAATTTTTTTTTCTCGTACAGTTAACATTAAATAGCTTAGAATAAAAGAGTTTGAAAGAGAGAATTTATTTAAACATTACTATCACTAAAGCGATCGTACATGGGTATATATATATGTATTACATGTAATCATATTTACTTGCTCAAGATACTTAGTGTTTAACAAGAATTAAGGAGGCTTATGTAAATTTAGTATAAAATGAAGAGAGTGTTTTCTTTAGAATATGACTAATAAAAACAGCACTGCACTTTTTAATCTTTAAGAAAAAATCATATTTTTATTAAAACAAAAATAGAGAGAATATTTTTCTTTATAAAATATACGAACTGTAACTGTGATTTGTGAAAAGCTGCATAAAGAATGCAGGACAATCTTTACTCAAATTATTTTTTAAAAAAAATTCACTGTCATTTATTATTATATTTTCTTAATTTTAATTACTTAAAAATTAATATAAAAATGGGATATTTCTTTAAAATATCTTTTGGAAAAAAGGGAAAAAAATAAAATAAAAATTAAAAATGGGGAGATGAAAAAATGGTATAACATTTTATTCTTATGTGAATAAATATTAAAAATTATTGTACAAAACTTAAACTTACAATTTTAAGGTGGCAATATAAAAACATACTATTGCCACCTTAGCACAGTGGCAGTGCGTTGGTCTTGTAAACCAAAGGTCGGGAGTTCGATCCTCCCAGGTGGCTATTTTTCTTTCAAAATAAACAAATAAAAAAACTATTTATTTAAAATAAAAAAAGAATACATATAATTATATTTATGTTAGGTAAAATTTAAAAATTCGAAAATTTACAAAAATAATATTTACAAAAATAATAATATATAAATAGTAAAAAAATTTTAATTTTTACATAAAAAATATATTATATACAAATTTTAGTTAAGCCAAGAGTTGTGTGAAAATGAAAATAATTTCTCCATTTATATAAACATATTAAAATTAAAGATATTTATTTTTAATATTCAGTTGTAATAGTAGAGATTTTTTTTTGATACTAAATATGTTTATTTTTTTTAAATAACCTTTTTCTCAAATGTGTAACTCTTCAATTAACATTTTAAATTATAATTTTAAGCACATGCTAACGTATTCCAAAAAAACATATATATATATATATATATATATATATATGTACCTTTAACCTTCACAATTGATAAGAATTATTTTGTATTTATGTATATACGATATACTATTGTATGTACACTGTTTTAATCAGGTACATAAAAGGAAATATTTAGATAGATCTTGCTATCACTACGCAAGGAAATTCATTTTTACATAAAACTTATTCTAATTTTAAAAAGTCCATATTTCATATGCTTTGTAAATATTTGAACATTTTTAATTCAAACCATAAAATTATACATATATATGAATATATGTATATATTTATAATATACTATTTTAAGTAAATGTTTTAAAAATTATAAATCTTGCTTTGTCCAATATTTAACGAAATTTTTATTATAAAATATAAAAAAAAATGCTAAATGTAAGTACCATGATTTTTTTTTATAAATTATTAAAGAATTATGAAGTTAAAACAAATAAAAAAAAAATAATTCTACCTTTAAACCATTTTTAATTTTTGGTTTTATAACCTTTTTTTCATATATTAATAGAAGTGCATAATGTTATAACAATTTTGCTTTCTTTTAAAGTATAAAAAATAATTAAACTTCAAATATTTAATTATAAATGTCAGCACTATTGTTATAATAAAAAATAGAAACAAAAAAGTTACGGACACCGAGGATCGAACTCGGGATCTCCTGCGTGTAAAGCAGGCGTCATAGCCACTAGACCATGCCCGCTTAATTAGTATTAAGTTCCTTCAGTTTTATCTTCCCCTTTTATTCATATAATAAAGATTTCACTTCTTTCCCTACAGATACGTATACTTATATATATATATATATACATATATGTGTATGTATACTTATACATACCTTTATTATAATTTACATTTTTAAAAAATTCATTCCTTTTTACATACATGAATTCATTATTTATATAAATTTTTTTCGAGTATGGTGAAATATTGTTTTAGAGAAGAATAAGGATTCTTTTTCAATAGTAGAGTTACTTTCATAACTGAATTGAATAAATTTAATTTACAAGCGAAACCATCAACAGATATTATATAATTTACTTTCTACTATCCTATGGTCCCATAAATGTTACATGTTAGTAATTGTACACGAAAAAAAATATTATTCTGTACTGCCAGAAATACTTTTTTATTAAAAATAATATATTTTTCAGGAGAAAATGGGAAAAATATGCATATTTCCTTTGAGGCGTAATTGCTGGTGGGGTTAAAAAAATATTTTGCCGTTATAATAACACTAAAAAAAAATGTAATAAAAAAAAAAAAAAAAAATAGTAGGTATTATAGGAATAATTTTGTAATATTTTCCTGATCTTTTGTGATAGTTTTTAATATCTTGAAAGTTATATTTTTGAATTTCCATTTTTTCTGTAAAATTTATGTATAAATTACTCACGCACAAAATTGTCATCCTTTTCACTTTTTTTTTTTTTTTATATAATAATTATCATATTAGTATATGTTGTATATATACATATATGTATAAATGTAAGTTTACGTATATATATTATATAGCACTAAATCAACAATAATTAGGGCATTTTAGCTTAAGACAATTATGCGTTTTAAATGCTTACAGGGCATGCTACATATAAATCTATCACTATCAAATTTCATTTGGATACTATTATAAGGTCTTAAAATGCAATATTTTTTAAATGTAAATTTTGTATATATATACTTATGTGCTTGTGTGTATGTATATTTGTATATGAATATGTATGTATTATGCTTATATATATATGTACATATCCTTGACCGAATCTATATTTATGTAGGATATTTTTGCACGTACAAATTTTCCACATCATCCCAATTTTTACAGCCCTTCTTGAATTTGCCTTAAGCTTAAAAAGCATTTTTATAATTTTAAAAAAACTTAATTCATTATTATTTCAAATACGCAAAATAGCTGAACTTGAGGTGTTTTTAAATATATAATGTTATCAGCATATCCTTTTTTTAGCAATATCTTATTGATATATATTTAACAAAAAACCCAATAAAAAATATATATATAAGCTCATATATTAAATCTAAAAATATCAAAAAGTTGAAGTGTTCATTTTGAAAATATTAATAAAACTACTATTTTTCACGTCATATACTTTTTATAACTTCAAATAGGCATTTAAGAATGCATGTAAAACTACTTTTACCGTATATCATCAAATAATAAATGTAAATTGTAAATTTCCATAATATTTTACATATGTATATAAAACTTATAGGAAATGTATTATGTCTTATTCTTTTTTTTTTTTTTTTTTACTTACTAATTGTATTTATACAGTGAAATACTTCCCATAAAACTTATTTCGAAATAAAAAAGTTCATATCATATGCTTAGCTTATGTAAATACACAAAATGTAGCAATTACCATAAAAGTTGAAGAGTACAGGCAAAAAAGTTTAACCTCAAACAGGTAATCGACCTTTTCCATTGCAATTTTGTGTCTTTGTTCAAATTAAATTAGTTTTATAATTAAAAAAATTAATGGTGTAATATTTTTTTTTTTTTTTGTTTTAAATTAAATGTAAAATTTTAAAATGTAACTATTAGTTCATGGCACAGATGGTATTAAAAAAAAAAAAAAAAAAAGAACTTTCATTAAAAAACTTTATTAGTTTATTCTCCCATTATTCATATGTATATATATATGTATGCACATATAAACATACACATACCTATACATGTATATCTGTGTTTTTTGTAAAACTTTTTTGAGACTTTTCCTTTGTTTTTTACGTGTCACATACATGTTTTACTACTTCAGAAGTTAATAAAATTTGTCACATTTATTTTGTTTCCCTTTTTAACTGTCGTAGCACATGTAAGACCTTACATATAATTTATTTCTATATATCAGTACATCTGAGCATATATATATATATATACAAGTATATGTGAATGTATATGTGTGAACATGGGTGTATACATACACGTATTTGTTTACCAATATTTAGTTATTTATATTACACAACTGTTATATTTAAAAAGGGGAACTTAATGGAAACATTACTACACTTTTGTTATCATGACACTATTTTCCCTTTTCATTCCTTATTTATTCATTTTTATTCATTTTTTATAATTCCTTTTGCATGTTTTTACCAATTAGTAACTTGACACACAATTTTGTCATTCATGAAACTTTTATTTATATACATATAGATTCGTCATTTTTAATGAAGATAATAAAACCACTCTTAATGTATGAACTGAAGTATTACACATCAAATTTTTTTTTTTTTTTTTTTATTGCTTACATCAAAAGAAAATTACTTGTGTTAGAGAAAAGAACAAGTAACATGAAGAAATAAAAATAAAAAATGTTTGACTTTCATTCTTTCATTTAACTTTTTTTATTTCACATTTTTAATTTTTTTCCTATTTATTTTATAACACTATACTACATTGTGTTTATATTGTGTTATATTACATGATAAATTATTATGATTTATTTAATTTTATTTTTTAAATGGGGTGTTTTGTTTAATTCTTTTTAATCAAAAAAAGGTTGTTAAGAAAAACTAACGAAAAAATTTTAAGAGGAAAAGAAATTTACTCAAATCATTTTTTACACAATTTTTATTTTAACGTAAAATTTTTTTTTTTTTAATACATAATGTCAAAGTGTAAAGCTGAGCATATGAGATTATCTCATTTTTAAGTACTGTATAAATGCTTTAATAACAAAGCATATCAGTAAAAACGGATTGTAATTTTACGTAAATGTATGTACATACATATATATTTATTACGTATGTATATATACGTATTGGAGTATTTTATTTTCGTTTTTTTGCTATTGTAAATTTTATTTTTTTTTTTACACAAAATCATTTTTATAAAATTATAACTTTAAAGGAGTATACATATACAATATGTGTACATATATATATATTTGTACATTTGAAATTATAAGTTGCAAAAAGATTTTCAAATGTACAAGTGAAATATCGATTTCCAAATTTTCACGAATAAATTATTTTTGTTGTAACCTTATAACATGTGTTTATTTTTTTCTTTTTAACATTTCCCTATTTCCCCCTTCGTTCATTTTTAGCATATATATATATACACATGTAATATACATATAGTAATATCTTGTACTAATCAATCAAGTACTTCAAAACTGAATGAAATTGTGAACACTTTTTAATTATGTGTTTAAAATTTTAAGGATATGAATGAGTGCATATATAACACCATTTTTTTCTTTTTCACGAGGAAATATTCTATATTGTTACACGAAAATATACAGTTTAATGCCCACAAAATATATAAAGGAAACATAATAAGCAATACTAAAGAAGCAAATTAAGAGGACCAGTAACAGAATTAAACAAGTGAAGTTGTAACAGAATTAAACAAGTGAAGTTGTAACAGAATTAAACAAGTGAAGTTGTAACAGAATTAAACAAGTGAAGTTGTAACATAACGAAACAAGCCAAGTTGTAACAGAACTGAACGAACGAAGTTGTAACATAACGAAACAAGCCAAGTTGTAACAGAACTGAACGAACGAAGTTGTAACATAACGAAACAAGCCAAGTTGTAACAGAACAAAATGGGAAGAGACATTAAAGAATTTTATAACTTAAGACGCAGGAATACTGAAAAAAAGAAAGAAAGAAGTTCAATCGTTATAAGGAACACTAGAAACAAAATAACATGTAATAATGGCGTTCTTAAAACAAGCGCGTCTAATTTTTTAGACAAAAATTGTAAAAATAAAGATGGATATAATTCATGCCCATTAATAAACTCTTATAAGGTTAAATCGCAAAAAAAAATGAATGAGCTAAAAAAGGACTATGTATCATGCGATGAAAAATGTAAAAGTAAAGATAATGGAAAACCATCAGAAGGAACCAATAACGTTAATATAGATGATAAAAATAATAAAAATGAATACACAACGGGTGAACCGCGAAATATTGTAGATAAGAATGGGAAAAACAAAAATAAATATTCCATTTTTTATGTTGTTAAATCATATATGTCTGAAACCTATGATAAAAAAGAAAAAATTAATAATCATATTCATTTGGCCTCAAATAAAGAATATATTCTTATGTCGAAAGAGACAAAAAATGACAATGAGAAATTTGATATTAACAAGTATCATTTAAATAATTCTGAAAATGAATATACATGCGATGTTTTAAATAAAAATATGTGCTTAAGGTTATGTACTTCTAGTAATAATAACTTTTCTAGCAAAAAATGCAGCACCAATAGTATAGTTCAAAATTTCAACTTAAATAATGTTATCCGAGAATATAAAAACAATAAGATGCACAAATTTTATGACAACAAGAATTGTAACAATAAGGAGAGTGATGAATATAATTATAGTGTGAATGAAAATATCATCAATGCTAATTTAAACGCATTTGGAGATGATCCTTATTATATAAAGAAAAATAGCGTCAGTTCTATGAATAATAATAAATTCAATTATATGAATAACATTTATGAGCACGATGAAAAAATGAATGAAAAATATTACAATAAAACTCCTGTATATATGAATAAGAAAAATTCTATATATCATCAATTTGGAAAAGGCATAGAAAACCTTACCAATAATTTAAACAGTGAACAAGATGATTTACCCTCTGCTAAAAATATCAACACTCCAAATAACCTTAACATATTAAATGAAAAAACTCAAATAAAAAGAAGAAATTATATAAGCGATGAAAACAAAACCTTTTATCCAAAATGTTGCCTCAACAATTTCATAGATGAAAAAAAAAAAAATCTTGGTATGAATTTTTATCATTCAAAATTTATTAATAATAAAGAAAATTTTCAATTGTCGAATAATACGAATTATGAAGATATACGTAAAAAGGAAAATAGGGTTATTCACAACAAAAATTTCAATAGTAAGTCACATGTACAGAACACTCTTTATAAGTACAGTCATAACGATGCTCAAAGTAAAAATAATAATGTTAATGGCAGTAGCAATGGTATGAATAATGGTACTAATAATAGTACAAATAATAGAAATAACAAAATTGCGGAAGACACAATAACCCCTAACAGCAGTGGTAAACCGAACAATAATGACATCAAAGTGAACATACCTAGAAGTGATCTCATCAAACAAGCTTCGAAAAACATTAGTTGCGAATATAAATTTTTTAATAATGTATCAATGCGTATACCGTATAATAATTATGAACAGGAGGAAAAAATAGGACGTGGCATTAGTAACCATAGTAGCAGTAATAATATATACCATGAGAACAGGTACAGTGACAATTACAGCAACATTCATAATATTCAGAAGAAGAGTTACTCCATTAATCATAATTGCAATAGAATCTATAATGGCGACGATAGTTACAATGATAGTAACAGTGATGATGAGGATAACAACGACAAAGATAACAGTAATGGAGATGATAAAAATAACAGCGACGCAAATAAAGACGTTAGGGATGGAGGTAAAGACAGTAGCGATTTAGATAAAGACAGTATCTATGGAGGTAAAAACAATAGCGATTTAGATAAAGACAGTATCTATGGAGGTAAAAACAATAGCGATTTAGATAAAGACAGTATCTATGGAGGTAAAAACAATATCGATTTAGATAAAGACAGTATCTATGGAGGTAAAAACAATATCGATTTAGATAAAGACAGTATCTATGGAGGTAAAAACAATATCGATTTAGATAAAGACAGTATCTATGGAGGTAAAAACAATAGCGATTTAGATAAAGACAGTATCTATGGAGGTAAAAACAATATCGATTTAGATAAAGACAGTATCTATGGAGGTAAAAACAATAGCGATGGGGATAAAGACAGTAGCTATGGTTGTAAAAGCAGTAGCGGATATGACAAAAGAAACAGTAATTATCATAATAGAAGTTACTATGAGGGGGAGCATTACAGAAAGAACAGAACTGACGAAAGAGACTATAACGAAGAATCAGTCAAGCAAACAATGTGTTATGATGAAAGGCCCCTTCGTAATGAAGTAAGTAATTTGTATGATGAAATTTTGAATAAACACATTAACAGTTCAGATGATATCAAAAATAACTTTTCTTCAGATGAAATTGAAAAAAAAGACCATCAAAATAAATGTAAAGAAAAAAATTTATACTCAAGTAGTAATAATATAACTTTTCCTATCCATAATTTATCAAATAAAAATGATGTTTACCATAATTGGAAAAAAAATAATTATCATATATTTGATTCGTTAAACGATATAATACATGAGGTTAAAAAAAAAAGCAATTTATTTTTAAATAATTATAAGAATAAAGATATAACAATTGAAAATAATGTACGAAAGAACAAAATTTACAATAACTCTTTCTGTAGTAAAAATAATATCAACAACCTTTCTACCACTCTTCCTCCAGTATATGAAGATAGTAATTTTAAAAACAGCACCAATACAACATATGTGAACAGTGATGTACATGAGCAACAAAGAGCTAGTAATCATTCAGCAACTTTAAGATGCGCTTCCCATTCGGAAAGTAGAAGTAATATTTACAGCCCGGAAAAATATAATGCTAACTTTAAGTGCAACATGTACAGGCATAATTACAGCGATGACAATAGTAACAGAAGCAGTGGTAATATTAGTGGTAATATTAGAGGTAATAGTAGCCGCAGTAGTAGCGGTGGTAGTAGTTGTAGTAGGAGCGATGGTAGTTGCGGCACTAGTAGCAATTATAATAAAAAGCATAATCAAATATATTCGAATAGCAAATATGATGATTTTCATAATGAAAAAAATAAAAATTTTGTAAAATGTTGTAGTATCAACAATAACAACGTCAAAATGCAAACTATAGCTCCACCATCCTTACATGATATTAATTCAAATACAAATGCTAGTAACTCTATTCGTATTCTTAATTCGTCCGACAAAAGTGTAAAATGTAATAGGAAAAAAACTTTTGAGTTTGTCAATCATCACCCCCCTTATCCAAATATTATAGAAGAAAATAATTTCGAAGAAAATTTTATAAAAAATGTACAGAATAAAATAGATAGTAATTTGATTCTATTAATAAAAAATGAAGTAAATAATTATAATACTATTCCTTTCAATGACCGTTCAAAGGTAAAAGATAAATATTTTGTTGACAATCATAACCAAGATGATAATTTAACAAATAACGAAATATGCGATAGTTTGAATAAAATAAATAAAACTAAGATTCTACATCATATGATAGATCAAGATAGAAGACCTATGTCAATTTTGGAAAACTCTTTTATTAACTCAAACATTAATCTAAAAAAAGAAGTACCCAAATGGGATATGAACATGCCTATATCAAATGGTTTAAGTGGAAAAAGTAATTTATTCAAAAATAGAAATATATTACATAGGAATAGTATTCATAGTATAGAAAAAGGAAATAATTACCATATCAAACAGAGTGATAGTGCACCAGGTAATTTTAATTATAATATGATATCACAAAAAAATTATGTACAAAAGGGTGAAGACAAGAGAACGTTATTCATTATGGGAAATGGTAGTACAAATCACAACTCTCTAAAATGCACTGCACATGAAAATAATTATATTTTATTAGAAGATGATAAGGATGAAGTAAATAATACTAATTCAAATACATATGAACAAATTGGTGTTTTTAGAAACAAAATGTCTAAAAATGTAAATACCAATTTAACTAAATACTACAAGGAACAAAATTGCTATGAATGCATAGAGGATTCAATATCATTTAATAATGAAAACACCAGTGAAAAGGAAAGTAGTTCGTCTAATATAAGATGCAGTAATAATTTTTCATGTGATAAAGACATTAAGCTTGACACGTATAATTGCTTATATGGATCAACTCCAAACAAACAATTAAATACAAATAACAAGGCAAATGTTCTTTGCTTAAAGAGGTCGAATAAGGATCATTTGTATATTGACATTAATGTGCATAATAATGATTTTAGCAATACCCCCAATGATGCTGTCACTGCTACTTTTTCCACAGTTGCTGCTACTTCTTACGTTCCGAATGGTATTAATGCTTGCAGCAATGTAAAAGAAGGAAATGGAAATAATAACTTCAAAGACAGCAGTAACAGCAGCAGTAATGTCAAATGCGGCGGTAACAGTAACAGTGGCAGCGGAAGTAAAGATTCATGTTGTGCTGCTTCTATAAATAACAATAAAAACTGTGGAAATAGCTACCTTACAAGGAGCAAATCATGCTATGATATTCAGTGCAATTATTCGGAACATAGTATTGACTCTATATACGATGGAAGAAGGAATGAAATATATGAATATGACTCAGTAATGGGAAGAAAAAAATTGAAAAAGCAAAAAAGACCAAAGCTGATACAAATATCAAGAAAAAAACGAAAAACGAAGTCCCTAAACGATATAAAAATTAATTATTCATTAAGTGAAAGCAAGCTGATGCCAGAAAAAAAAAGAAAAAAAAAATGCATTAAGGGGAAGAGTGCAAAAAGTAGTAACATCATTAATGACATCATCAGCAATATCGTCAACAACAATGATGAAAATAATGATCTTCTTCCTTTAACTAATGAAACATTGGATCAGTCATTTCAAAAAACAAAGGAAGAACTTCATCCTAGTAATGATTCAAATGTTAACTCAAACTGTGAGTTATCTGTAATAAGTGAATCTACACCAAGAGCAGCGTTGACAGAACATAGTGGAACCAAGTTAGGGGATTGTACTAAAATAAATAATGTAAGTATGATGGATTACTATAGGAATTATGATTCGGTTCAAAGTATTAAAGGGGATATATTAAAAAATGAAAAGTTCCCATTCATATTTTACGATTCTAATATTCGTAATTTAGTAATATATTATAAGGATGATTATACTGATGCGATTAAAAGTAAATATTTTTCAGCTCAACGATTTGGACATGCAACAGCCAAAAAAATTGCTTTAAACTTTTTAAGATCCTTAGGAATTAATCCGGATCATTTGGAAAATAATAATGTCTTTTCATATGAAAAAGATGCAAAAAGTAAATTATTTAATATGACCGTAGGAAAGGTAAATATAAATAAAGACGAAAATTCTAATGTTAATTATATATATGATAAGAAAAAAAGAAATGTCATTGTTTCATGGATTAACAAAAATAAAGGATATACTTTCAGGAAATTTTCGACTCAGAGATTTGGTTTTGATGTTGCCGTATGTCTATCTATTGATTTTTATAAAAATTTGGGAGGTTTAAAAGAAGAAGAAGAAATACGAAATTATATTGATAGAATTAATTCTAGTTTTAAAAATATTAGAATTCTAACAAGTAAAAAAAAAAAACTTTTTAAAAATAAGGTAGCAAAGGGTGAAGACTTTTTAGACATATGCACAAGTAGTTATGAAAATATATATGATTGCAATAACTCATCCTTTTTTTTCCTAAATAATGTGAGGTTTAATATAGAAAATATGAAAAATCAAAGTATGTTTAATGGAGTTACAGTTACTACTTACAAATTTCAGAAATATACAAATCTATTTTATATAACTAATCAATTTTATCAAATCCTGGAAAGTAAATTAAAAAATATTCAAAATGCTGAAGTTAAAATAAATAAGATTTGTTATTACGATTTTTTTTTAAATAGAACCTTTTATTTTTTATATTTAAAATGTTTAGAAAATGTTAAATCAATTATATGTGATGAAAATATTCAAAATTTTATCAAGATGTATGAACAGGTTAAGAATGTTAATAATCTATCTTATCAAAAAGTGCAAGATAGAATTATTAGTAATTACACTAATAATCACAAAACGAACTATTTTCAAATTATTGACCATTATTGTGATAGTGAGATACATAAAAATTATAGCAATAGAAATGTTAATTATTTTATTAGTAAGATAGACTATTATAGAGATGATGATATATTAATGAAAGGATACTACACGTCTGATGATGCTACAATTTATGAAATTTTGTTCCTATCAAATGATTACAAAAATGTATTAGATGATGAATTTTATTTTACAGACCCTATCAGTAATGTAAATCACAACAAATTAACTCCAATGGACAATACACACAAAAGAATGACAAGAACAAAAAAGTATAAAAATAGGAAAAACTTTCAGAATTATCATTTTTATTACAATAATAAAAGGAAAAATATGTTCATTGATTATGACAATACAAATGAGGGAGAAAATGAGATGCAGGATGACAAGAAAATATTCATGAGAAATAAAAAAAAAATGACGAAATACAAAAAAAGGAATAAAAATGTTATTAAAAGGAAAAATATCCTTATATCAAAAAAAATTCCTATCATGAGTAACAGAAAAGGAAAAAGCCTTTATGAGGAGTACACGCAAGGGGGATATGAAGAAGGGACTAATGAGGGGGAATGTGAACGGATGAACGAAGAAGACAATGAAGAAGCCAATAAAGAGATTAACATTCAGCATAACGAAAGAGACAATTTTCAGATTAACGAAATTGGCAATGTTCAGAATAGCCAAAAGGACAACATTCAGATTAACGAAATTGGCAATGTTCAGAATAGCCAAAAGAACAACATTCAGATTAATGAAGAGGACAATAAAACAAATTGCAGAGAAATCAACATCTGCATGAAAAAAGAGGGCAATAAAGAAGCCTGTAAGGATAACAGTACATGTATTGGTGAAGAGCACAGTAGAGTAAGTCGTAGAGGAGCTAAGAGGGGAGCCTATAAAAAAATAAGAAAAAAAATAGGCAAAAGGTTTGGTAAAGGAACCAAAAAGCGGGTAAGTAAACGGATCAATAAAGAGATAAACCGAGAATCCAATAAGGGGACCTATAGAGGGGTCAATAAAAGGGTTTATAAAAGATCCAGCAAAGGGACGAACAAAATGGCAAGCAAAATGACAAGTAAAATGGAAAACAAAGTGACAAGCAAAATGGCAAGCAAAGATCTAAACAACATTTCCTTTTTAAGAAAAAAAAAGTTCGCATCAACGAATAAAAATATAAACAGTTTACTTATGAAAGGAAGGAAGTATATATTATGTTATAATTACATGGGAAAATTTCAGGTTAAAGTATTTAGCGCAGATATATATGGGGCTATGACAGCGCAGAAAAAATCTGTTGCATTTTTACAACAAGTTAAAAAGGAACTTAAAAGTGATGGAAAAATTTTATATAGTGATAACAACAACAAAACAGCATTCGAAATAACAAACTCATTGATGAAATCTGTTCTATTAAATCCGTTAGAACAACAATCCTGCTCACTAAACAACGGTGATAGTATAATTCTTACTGATCCTATTAATACAATTGTGAAGAAGAAAAGAGGAAGGAAGAGAAAAAATCCATTGGTAATAGTTGATCAAAGCTATGAAAAAGATTTACATTGTAATCAACAAATTGAAGATGGATATAACAACCAGAGAAACTGGGAACAAAGATACTATTCGTATAAGAAAGAAATGGAGAAAGCGAGAAATGCCAGTATACAGCAATATGAAGCAAACGAAATGAATGCGCAAAATAGGAGTTACAAAGGCCATAATGATAATTATGGCATACACATTTCTAAACAAAGCAGTTACCTAAATAGCAAAATTAATGACTCTGCGGATGATCACATTGCTCATTATATTTATGAGAGTGAGCATATTAATAAGAATGAGTCAACAAATAGAGTTAACAATATTCAAAGCACGACGTTAAAAGCTAGCGATGGTTCCTTTGGTGAAAGCAAAATTCCTGACAATTGTGAACAGCATGATGTAGACAACTTGCAAAATGATCTATTGTGTAACACTAGCTGTTTTCAAAATAAAAACAGTTCAACAGAGGATATGTATGCAAACACTTCGTTTAATGGATCCTTTAGAAATGACTTAAATGAAAATGTATATGAAGCAAAGGACGACAAAAATATTTCTTCAAATAACGTTGCGGAAACGTACTATAAGATAAACAGTTTTGAATGTACAGAAGAGATAGTACCCAAAAGTTATGCGAAAACATACAGCTTTGCAACAGAATATGAAATGAATACCACTTCAGTTATCAGAGAAGAAAAAATAAACAGCACTATAAGGAGTGAAAATGAAGGTGAAAAAGAAAAAAAGGAATTCCTCAATGCAAAGCAAAATGAATTGAACCTGGTTCATGTAATGAATCTTGACATTCATAATGGTAATAGTAACAATAATAGTAGCAACGACAAGAACAGTAACGGTAACTACAACGATTACGGCAACTGCAGTGGTGACGATGACAGTAACGGTGCGGCAAGAAAAGATATGAACAAGTTAAAGGGCGAGAAAAATATAGTGGAACATGTTAAAAAGGAAAGAATAAACTGCCCAAATAGTTTTAATAAATTAAACCCAGAACAAAAAATAATTAAAGGATATATGACCTTAAGGAAGGAACAAGGAATAACACCAAATGTAAAAAGAGTATACTCACTGTACGATTTATACAATAAGATTATTAACGAATGTGACTACACTGATTTTTTATCACAAGGTATCATACAAAAAATACTGAAAAACAAGAATGAAAGACAAAATGAAGATGTTCTTACACATTATCATAGTAAACGGTTAATTATAAAAAATAAGAAAATAGAAAATATGAAAAACGATCATATACAAAATGTGAAAATAAATAAGTACAAATTAATAAATAAGGAAATAGAGAGAAGCTGTGAATACATGGGACAAGGTAATTTGGGAAATATAATGGAAGTACAAAATCAAAGAGACACAGAGAATAAAAACAACAGAAAAATAATGAAATTTCCTTCGAATCAAAAAGGACAAGGAGAAAAAATTAACAAGATTAGCACTTTATATAAAACGCGTAATTTTTATAATGACTGGAGTGGACTAGTCAAATATTATACATCAAAAGGTGTGGTTAAAATACCCAAAATATGTGTACATAAATTAGCTAGGAAAAAAGGCTATATGAAACTAACCTGCATAATTTATAGAGGAAAAGGAGAATTTGTTTCCTACTTCTTAGAAAGAACAAATAAAAAAGTTAATGATAAGAACATAATAAAAAATGAAAATGACGACAATACAAACGCTAATTCATTTACACCTTATAAGAACAATGAAAAATATATCTACACCAGATTTAAAAGTTATAAACTCGGTAAAACGGGATCGAAGGAACAAAATGTTCAAGCACATAAAAAGTATTTTTTAAGAGAAAAGCAAAATAATTCCATTTAAGAATATATTTTATTTTAAAAGTTTGGACTTTATTTTTTTAAACAACATATAACAGTACAAGGTTATTAATGGTATACCTTTTAAACTTTTATTTTTTTTTTTTTTTTTAACGTAATCCTACTTTTTGAACCACAAATTTTTGTTTTTATTTTATTACATTTAATTAATAAACATGTGCATACATGACAGACTTTGTCCTTGAACGATTTGTGTTTTACAATTCGTGTAATTCCTTTTCCTAAATTTCGCATATATGTAGTTAAAAATAGGTGCACATATACATTCACATTCTTATAGCTAGATGTATAATTATATTTATATATAATTAGCACAAGTAACAATTTATCCCAGATTAAAAAAATGACAAAAACCAAAGTGTTTGCAACTATTACTCTTGAAGTTGCTGAGTAGTTGTTAAAAGGAGAATAAGAGAAAAGCTTCAATTAATTTTTAATTTAAATGGCTTTGATATATTTTTGGTATATATTTACATATATATATATATATGTTCATGTATGTATTTATGACATCGTTTTACCTATCTTGTTTTTCCCTGCATAAATTGCTCATGGCAAAAGAACAAATATAAAAAAATAAATAAATAAACTGCATTCTATATAAACGTGTAATTTTCAATCATTATAATTCTTTTAATATTAATAGCATGCATGATTTTATATTTTGTTTACAAGTAACTCCTTTTTATTTTTAACCTTCTAAAGGTTATTATTTTTTAATATTGAACTTTTTATGCTTATGGTAATTTTATTATATACTAATAAAATATATAAAAATTAAGCTACGAATGTGTTTAGACGAATGTTATCAACGTCGATAAGTATTTATATATATTTATATATATGTATTACCTTTTAAAGTAACGTTTAAGAAATACCTTAATCTTAAAATGCTTAATACTCAATGCGTACTTTTGTTTTGTTTAATTTTTTTCCGCAATTATATGAAATGTAGTGTTGATAAGTTCAAGGCATTTTCCATGTCACCTATACATAGGTATGACACTTGCGATATTATAGCTCTAATAATCAAAATTAAAAATAATTATTTTTAGAGAAATTTACACATATTCATATTTTTTTTAAGATAAATATAAGCAAATTTTTTTATTTCTCTAATACAAGTTCCTACTGCAAAACAAAATGAGAAATGAGAAAAGAACAGTAACCAACTGAATTTTCTGCATGCACAATATTCAGTCTAAAAAATGAACTTTCCTTTTCTTTCGCTCATTTAGCTCCACACGTTGGTCACTCAGCGTAGGTATTTCGTATATATATATATATATATGCACATGGGGGATTAATGTACATTTATGTATTCATTTAACTATATACGGGGAAAAAACATTAAATAATATATTAATATTTAAAAGCTGCAAAAATATGTAGATTTTATATGGTTTAACTTTTATTTTTGTGTCAGCTGGTTTAACAATTTTTAAGCAATCACATTCATAGTACTACAAATAAAAACCGTGAGATATATATAAATTTTTATGATTAATTAAAAGCTTTTCCTATATGTGATGATATATATAAAAACGAAAAAAAAAAAAAAAAAAGAGAGAAAAGGAGGAAAATTTTTATCTCTTAAAAAGAAAGACTAGCGCCTTCTGCATTTCCTCTACACACAAACATGTCTTTCTTCATTGTCTTAACTTGTAATGAACTTGAACCATTTGGTAATACGCTTATTGCATCAACTCCTTCTAAATCAAAAGGATCATTAACTTTTAGTGGTATTACCTATCATGTTAAAATTCATTTTTAAAATACGTAAACACATAATATAAATAAAACTTCACATGTATATACAAATAAGGAAAATAAAAAATATATCCACAACCATGAACAGAAAGAAAAAAAAAAAAAAAAAAAAAGAATTTCACCAACAGAAATTTATTTAAACAATCTATAAGATAATATAATATAGATATAATACTATTGTTTTTATTCTTAAATCTTACATTATTTCCTTTTAAAAAATAGAAATTTACTTTTATTGGGAATGAGTCATTAAAATGTGGTAACAAAGTTATCACTCCCTTTATGTCCTTTGCCTCTTTGAAAAATTGGCAAAGACCTGAAAAAAATAACTTTTTGTCCGACTAAAAGATGAAAAAAACGAAAAAAATATTAAAATTGTAAAAAATATAAAAAGGTAAAATAGGTAAAAAAGATATAAAAAGTTGATGAAATAAAACAAAAGAAAAGGGAATATAGATTAACGACTCGGTAAATTACAGATGGGTAAAAATTAAATGGATGCATTTTTCAACTTTCTTATTTTCGCTTTATTTCTAAAATTGATACTTGTAAATTTCTAATTAATTCTGACTTCCCACTATTACTTGTAAATTTAAACTCTGCAACAGGCTTTGTTGGTCTTATGTACAGTAACGCATTTTCCACTTTCTCTTTTTTCCATACAATAAATAATGATCCATTTGACGCATTATCAAAAATTAAATAAGCTCCCTTTACATCTGTCATTGTGTATAAAATTATGTGTAAAATATTACCTGCTTGTTGTTTTCGTTTTCTTTTGTTATAAAATTACATAAGAGAGTAAACAATTTTCTTCTTCATATATTCATATAAGTGTACACAAATGTATAATAAACATAAGAATTTTTTTTTTTTATTTAAATATTTATATAAAAATTTTTATAAAAATTGATATGTACATATAAAAAATCAGAACAAATACATCTTGAATTAATATGGAAATGAAATTTTCGAATTTTAAAATTAAAAAAAAAAGAAAAAATAATAAAATATATAAATGAATAAGTAAACAAATTAATGAATAAACAAATAAATGAATTAATGAATGAATGAACACACATAAGGCGTTCAAATTTTAGAATTAAAAAAGAAAACATTTTCAAATAAGTTAAGAATTTTCCTATTAGCTAAAATGGAAATTCACACACATTTAAAGCCATTTTCAAAGGAATACAAAGTTTTGTTCTGTATACCTTTAAGTAGATATTTATATAAGGTATTTGAGTATGCATTTACAAAAAAAGATTTGCTTATTACATCCAGAAATAAGCACATAAACAAATGTACAACTTCAATTATTTTTTTTAAATGCTGCTAAAAGAAGTGTGCACGTCATAATTTTGAGTCCTCATATTACATTTACTTAAAATATTTAAAAAGTATATATCAGATTATATTTTTATATTTTAACACTTCTATAGACAATTATTATTAAATTTACAAAATGAGCACTTGCGCAGTTTGCCATAATGTGTAAAGTTTGTTACACATATATATATATATATACAACAACAAATGAACATACAGGCTAAGCATGTAATTGAGTACGTATATGAACATATATATATATATACATGCTCATCAATTTGAAGCTGCATAATCTGCTTTATTCTACATCTGACGTGTGCGCAAAAGTATATACTTATATACATTTACTTTATTTTCAAAAATTCGCTTTTTACATATATATATTAATTTGCTCATTTTATACCTCTATTAGTAGAGAAGGTTTCTGAAACAAATAAAAAAAAAAAGGAAAGAAAAAGAAAAAGAAAATGAAAATGAAAATAATTGTCAAAATTAAGTAATTTTTTAAACTCCTTGTTGTTATAACAATATAATGCATATATATATAGATACATAAAATGCGTAGAAATTTTTTATCCTTTATTCTTTCAATTTGAACGTTTTGTACCTTTTACTTGATTAATCACACTCCTACAGCAGATTGCCATTCTGTCGATTCACTATGGTAGAAGTAAAAATAGAAACAGAATTATATATATGTAAAATTAAAAAAAAAAATTTCTTTCGTACTGTTTTCTATGCTTCATGTTTTTATAAATTCTTATACTTTTTTTATAAAAAAAAAAAAAGTGTATAATACGAAAAAAATAACATATTAGTATAGACTTTTTTTTTTTTATATAATATGATATATATATGCAGGTCTATATAATAATGTTAAAATAGCAGACAAAAAAAAAAAAAAAGAAAAAAGGGGGAAGAAAAATTTGTTTTTTAAACATTTTTTCTGCAATTAAAAATTAGAATATTTTACAATTTCGTATTCATTTATATTTCATCTTCCATTATTATTTTTATATCTACAACGTTTAAACAAAAGAAAATTACATAAAAAAAAAAAAAAAGAATAATTGAAGAAAATATAATTTTGTTTTAAACAGATTTTTTCTGTAGTAAAAAATTTAAATATTTTTCATTTTCATTCATTACTTTAATTCATTTTCATTGTTATTTTTATTTTTATAACTGAAATATTTAAACAAGATAAAATGGAAAAAACAAAAATAAATATAGAAAAGAAAAAATTGTGTGCAAGTGGTAATTCAATACGTAAAAAAAAAAAAATAAATAACTAAAAATTTCCCGTATTTGTTTTCCTTTTTTTTTTCCAGCTGGCTAAATAGTTATCTTCTGTAAGTTTGTATAAGTAAAAAGGATATTAATATTCTGAATTGCCCTGTTGAGTTTTCATATTAATGTTCTTTTAACCTTCATGTTAGAGTTTACACCAACTGTTCATGTTGAAGCACACATGTTGATATTCGACTAATATATACTTGAATTCTTACATTAATTGCCTATGATTTTTCAACTCAATAAAATGTAACCAAAAATTTTTTCATTGTTAAATTATTTATTACACTATAAATTACAGAAGAACATACTATGTTCGTTAAATATAATACATTTGTAAAAACATACACTTCAGTATATACATAAATGGTATACAATAAGATATACCAAATTTACATACATGTATATATATATATATATATATATATAATACATCTAATATAATTCATATATATGTATATATTCAATATGATTATTTGGCACATATAGCTTTAATTATGGCTAATCCTTTTACTTAGTTTTTTAGAAGTTTCATAAAAAAACAATTTATGAACATAATATTTCATATGCCCAAGATATAATAAATATTCAAAATAATATTATTAAAAAATGTTTGTCTGTATTAATATTAAAAGCAACACACATTTTTAGGTATAAAAATTAAAAAAAAAAATTTAAATGAACTTAAAAATGATGAGTTTTTTTCCTTTTTTTTTTTTTTTTATTAAAAATTTTAATTTCACGTTATGGCAAAATTTGTTAAATAATAAATAATTATAATTGATTCATAAACAACATTTTATAAAGATAATTTTTTTTTTTCTGTTTTTTATTTTATTTTATTTTTACTATTATTTTTTTTTTTTTATGTTAGAAATTAAGAAATAGATTAAAATATACATTCACAATTGCAACTGTTTCCTCTTTTTTTTTTTTTTTTTTCATTATTTACAATTAAAACATCTGGAAAACATGAAAATGCATTTTTACGATATAAGAAAAGGTACGTATATATGTAACGTGTATATATATATATATATATATATTATGCACAGCTCATATATAAGGAAATCTTTTCTCCTACAATTATATAAGAACATTGGTAAACACGTAAAAACTGTTAATCAACCTTCTGGTTGGCAGCTCCCGAAAAGAACGAAGACCATTCTAAAGCCTCAATAATAAATAACTGCTTCCTTAAAGATATGTTATGTGGAAGAGTATGGTAAATAATAAATTTGTGAAATAAGGATATATATGGCTGTAACTGCGAGATATTTTTAACGGATGTAATAAATTTAAAATGCTTATCAAGTAATGTATTATAATTTTCGAATTTTTGTTTATCAATTAATTTTAGTTTAATTTCTGGTAAAGATTTATGTTTTATATTACTTAAAATCATTTCAATAGCTTCTTGTGTTATTTTTAAATATTGTTCATTCGATATTTTAACATCCGTATTATTACTATTGTTGTTATTGTTTTCATTAGTGTTTTCCAAAGGGAAATCATCATTATCCTTAACACTTATTTTATCCATATTACTTTTTACCTTATTTCCACATTCTGCTACAGTGCCATTTCCTACGATATCCATTTTTTCAATTGCATTTTTATCTATATTAAACAAAACATTTAATTCTTCTCTCTCTTCATTACTTAATCCTAATCTATCTTTAAGTAAAAATTCATAATCATCTTCTGTATTTACTTTTTCAAAAACTTTTCTACAATAAATGGCTCGATCTCTAGCTCCATAAAAACCTAAATCATCAATAGAAAATTTTTTATGAACAACAAATGTACTAACCCAACTTTGTGATAATTCATCATAAGCTACACCTTCACATCTTGGTAACTTAGCTGCTTTTTTAATATGTGAAGTACCATTCACTTTCACTTGATTCCATCTATTTCTTGGTTGTATTTCTGGCAAATTGAACAGTTTTTCTGCTTGTTTTCTACAATTAATTGCTCTTTCTCTAGCATTTTCAAATCCATATTGACTTATAGGGAAATAATGTTTATGATATTTACCATCAATTTTCCAATGAGCTATCCATCTTTGTCTATTTTTATCAAAACATACTCCTCCTACTCTTGTTATTTGTGATACTTTATTTAGTACTTCTTTTTTTTCATCATCCAAATTTTTATTGCCCTTTTCCATTTTTACTTTATTTCTCTTTTTGTTTATTTTTTTTTGTACACCAATATCCATGTGTTTCTGTTCAATATCCGTACTGCTTCTTTTAATACCAGAGAAGTTCGAATCAAATCCTTCGTTTACTTCTTCTTTAACATTTATTACTTCTCCATGAAATACTAAATCATTTCCATTATATATCAAATCATCTTTCATTTTTCCACTATCATTTAATGAGTTATTTGATATTTGTTCTTCATTAGTACTACAAGAATCTCTCTTACTACCATTGATAACATATCCTTTATTGGTATCCATAAATGTATCCATATAAGTATTCATATTATTAAAAGCAATATCACTACTACAATTTTCATTATCTAAATTATTCCCACTACCCAAATTATCAAAAAGTGCTCCTTCTTCGACTGTAGTACGCTTATTATTTGGAACATGTACAATACTATTCATGGTTAACCCATCATCATTATTCATATATATCATCATACTGTTATTTTCTTCATAACATTCATTATGGCTATTATTTACACTAATATTACAACTGTTTTCAAAATAATTTGTGCTTATTTCACTTTTACTTGTGTTACTCGTGTATTTGCTATGATTTGTTAGTTCTTCATTAATACTTTTTTTTGTTTCTATTTCTGCACAGTTAAAGCTATCAACAAATTTATAATTATCATTAACCATATTTTCATGATTACTAATGTACCCTTCATTTTCATTATTCTCCTCATTTTCGTTACTATCGTCATTATCGTTACAGTCATCGTTCTCATCATTATCACTACCATCTTTATCATTATTGTTATTATTATTCTCATTATCATCGTTATTATTATTATTATTGTTATTATTATTATTATTGTTATTATTATTATTGTTGTTATTATTATTATTGTTGTTGTTGTTGCTTCCACTACTGCTATTTCCATTGTTCCCCCTGTCATTATTGTAATAATTATTATTGTGCTCTCCATTATTATCGCTATTGTAACCATTACTATTATTTCCATTATTGTTATACCCGTTACCATTATTCCCATTGCTGTTGTAACCATCACTATTATCACTATTTCCACTGTTATGAACACAACCAATTGGTCTCCCCTTACTTCCCTTCACATGATACTTACCATATATGGCATCCATTTCCAGGACATCATCTTTTTTCTCCTTTAAATTAGAATATATGCTAAAGAAATAATCTAAAATATCTTCTTCCTTACTGCTTTTACACAATTTCTTATAACTTAAATGTATATATTCTCTTTTAATTATCCACAATCCTCTATTTCCTAACATTCTTTCCACTTCTCTTCTTTGTGCACAAATTAATCCAATATTCTTAAAAATACTGTGCATTTTCATCAATATGCTATTGTTTAATCGCAATTGACTTATACTGTTATATTTGTATAAATGAAATAAAATATGTAACACAACAGAATAAAGTTTTTTTGCACATGTAAATATTGCTATATCACTACGAAGACAATTCTTCCTTTCCCTTTTAAACATATATATAAATAATTTAATGAACAAATTTATATAACAATTTCTTCCAAATTCTCGAGATAGTAACATGGTGCTACTATTTGGATCATTTATATATATACCTTCCCATTGTTCCCTCCCCTCATTACTTGACTTTCTATTCTCTGTACTAAAAAAAGGTACCTCTAAATTGTTCTTTAATTTATACTTTTTATCCATACAAAATGAATAAACATTATTATTTATATGTTTTATAAGCACATTTAATTCTTTCTTTTCAACATGTATTGATAGTTCTGATAATGATGATATTATTAACACTAATGATAATGATCTTAAGTAACTCTCTCTTTTCATATTATTATGCACAACATTCAAATCGCTACTTTGTGATGTTTCCAATTTTCTAATACGCATAAAATTTATGAAATGGTATACATCATCCTTAATTAAACGGTTGATATGGCAAGGTAACAAATTTTTCACAGTTAAATTTTCATCTACACAACTGGATGAAGTATTTTCCCCATCAAATGGTTGGATGTTGTAACTATCATTGGTAACATTAATTTTATCATATAAATTTATGTTTAACATGTTTAACTGGTTACTACTCTTTCTTTCTTCAATTATTTTCTTTATATAATCTTCATACTCACTAAATCTAAGGGCTAATATTTTACCTTTTTCTGATCCGTAAATCTCCACAGGAATTATACTTAGTATCAATTTTTGACTTAAATGATCAAACATAACAAAGAGATATATATTAAATAACTGCACATAATAACAGCCTGAATAATATTCTGCATCTTTCAATTTTAACTTAGAGGGAGTAAAATCATTTAAACCTAATCTATAATAATTAGAAATTTTGTTAATTTCTTTCTTAACACTATTTTTTTCACTTATTCCATTAAAATATTCATCATATATTAAGTTTGATGGGCCACAAAAATTAACAGCTTCAAAATACATTCCTAAAAGTTCTTTATTCTCTTTATTAAAATGTATATAATCCATCTTCTTATACAAATTCTGATATGAAACATCATCAAAACTATTCGACGCATTTTTATTTTGTTTTAATTCATAGTTATATTCAATATGTGTCTCGACCAAAATAACAAATAAGGGCAATTCATAACCTAAATAAAATTTCCCATCTATTGCAAAAGAGTACTCCAAATTAGTTGGAACATTTTCTAAGTTCAATTTTGAGTAACATTTAAAAAAGTAGAATAAATCTAAAGGTATACTAATAGTTCTATATTTATTCTCTTTAAGGTCTAATAAACTTATTTTCTCCAAATTATCATCTACCCTTTCTTCTTCCGACTTTTCCAACGGCAAAAAACTTTTACTCTCACTTAAATTATTCTGATTTAGCAAAATCATGTTTCCCACTATTGTTTTTTAATTTCCTTATTGTTATAATAATTTATATATAATATACTTATATGCATATATAATATACATATATATATGTATATATGTTGTACCTTACATAAATACCTTAGTATAAATGCAGTAAAAATGTAATTACAATATTAAAGAAAAAAAAAAAACTAAAGAGGAAAAATTTTATTAATAAAACGTACATTAATTTAAACAAGCATAATTAATCTGTTTTGCTTTTTTATTTATATATTTATTTGTCTCTCTGTTTCAAATTAATAAATCATGAAAAAATTTTAAAAACCATCTTCCATTATTGTGTTCAAAACATATGTATAATTATAATCACAACTGTAATTGTTTTTTGTATTCTTGTGTTAATACGCATACATGTAAAAATACATAAATATATATTAATACATATATATTTATAAATAAACAAGTTGCATTATACTCTTACTGAGCCATTTCTAAAATAAATTTAAAAATATTCGCAAATGATTAAAAATAAACTTAAAACATTAAAAATTTAATTTGTGTTATTATCTCTAAAGTAATAAATTCATAAACAAAATAATAATAAGTTTCAATATGTTAATATGTATACATATACATACATATATGAAAATACATTTATCTTTGTTATTAATACGAGTGAAGAACAATTATAAATATGTATATTATATATTTATATATATAATATGCAATTATATGTAGATCAATTATATATATTCTCTTATTACATATACATAATAATATATGACCATGTCATATATATGTATACATATATGTACGTATATAAATATACTATATGTAAACATTAACACAGATTTATTCTCATGCATTAACGACTATACAGTTCTATTTTATATAAGGTTGATGAGCCATTCGTGACAATAAAATTTTAAATACAAAAAAAAAAAAAAAAAAATTTATAAAAAAAAAACAAATTAATATAATATAGACAGGATAAATAAAACAAAAATATGTGTTCAATTATAATTAACTAATGTGTTTTACTTTCTTCATTTTCTTCCTCTTTTGAATGAATAGGTGTGTTTCATAAATATATATAACATATATATACATACAAATACATATAACCTATATGAAGAACTATCTACATATATAAATATTTACATATATAATTTTGTTTTTATTCTATTTTTATTATATTAATTTTTTTTTTTTTTTTTAATTTTATATGGTACAGATACACAACTAAAAGTTATAAATTAGTTAACATATTGAATTAATAATGTTAGCACAAATACTAGAAATACGAGATGGAACTAAAATTAAATAGTAAGTTAAAGATAAGGTGTAGTGTGTACACATATGTAAAACATATACCTTTTCAAATAAAATAAAAAGGAAAGGATACAAAAGCAATAACTTCAGAAATGTATATAATTAAATGTGTATATATAGGATTAAAAAATAAATATACAACAGTGTACATCTATATATAATCTTATATTTTAAATGTAATTTTATTATATTAATAAAATGAAAAGTATTAATTTCTTTAAAATGAATTAAAAAAATTCGAAAATTAAAACTTTCAGTATATATATAGACAATATTCTTAATTAATAGAAATAAAAAGTAAAGGCATAAAATATATAATCTTAAAAAAAATTAGCATACATTGAACGTAAGAATTTTATAATGGAATATTTTAAGTTAATTTAAAAAAAATTTAAAAGAATTCTCTGTATTAATATAAAAAATTCCCAAAATGAATGCATAGATATATATCTTCTTGTATAAATATATATATATTATATGTATAAACACATATATATTACTACATGTATATATATATACCTAGTATATATATGTATGAAAATATACTAAGCATATTTATATTATGTAAAGGTACTCATATATATTATATAAATACATATATAATCGTGTGAGTATATAAGCACATATATTCCTATATGTACTAATTATTTACACGTAAATATATATATTTAAATGTAAAAATAAATAATACATATATTTATATTAAATACATACAAATATATTTATAAAAATATATGAATATGTATACGTAAATGTATATGTTCACATAAATAAGCAATTGCATACTTATTTCAAAAATATCTAAAGCCATAAATGTGTTTTCGTATATTGTTAAATGTAATTAATGTAGCAACTTTCTGAAGTAGCATTCTAAAAAGGGTAAAAATATGTTTAATTATATGGAAAAACAAAATTCATAATTTACAGGACAATTCAGTGTATAGTGTATTTCACATAAAATTAAAAATATTATAATAGTAAATATTTATATTTGTTATACGAACATTGAAACAAATTATTTGAAAACAAGAATATGTGAAAATATTAAAAGCAAATAAGAATATCGATAGAATGAATAATTTCAGCATACATTCATATAAATCAAAATTTATACATATATATATATATATATATTTATATATGTTTTTTTTTTTTTTTTATATTATTTTGATATATATTTAAAATAAAAAAAATAAAAATTCAAAATTATTTTTATTTTTTAATTTTCTTTTTCTTGAAATGGTAACCACCTTTTGCTTTCTCTTCCATACATAAGATTCACTTTTAAATTACTAATTCCACTCAAAGCCTCAAACATAGCAAAATAATTTTCATTACTGCATGTTTCACAATGAAGTACAGTTACATATACGCATACATACGTACACTTACATTATGTATATATACATCTATTTATGTATATGGAAAAAAATATACATATATATATAAAAAAAATTCTTCATAAATATGTAAAAGCTCGATATATTCATTAATATACTTACTATTTAATAAATATTTTTTACATATTGTAAATGTTATGTATACATACAAAAATATTTTTATGTTCTTATTATATGTAGTAAAAGTTATGAAGTAAGCCCACTTATACTACTGATCTATTGCATTTTTAAAATTTTACGGAAATTTGTAAAAGCTCTATTTTATACTTCACCACCCTATTTATTATTATACTATTTTTACTTTTTTCAATTTTGTACTCATGTATATGTATATATAATATATATATATAAAAATATGCAAATAAACATAAATATAATATATATACATATGTAATATTTTTTACCTTTTTATAACTATTTTACATTTAAAAGAAAAGTAAAAGAAATTAATTCCTTCATAATAAATGTAATAAGTTCAATAAATACACAAAAATGTATATAATATTAGTTTTCCCCTTCTTTTTTTTAACAAAATAAATAATAAAAAAAAAATTATACTTTTTTCACATGTATATATACATTATTATATAATAATAAAATTATACCATAAGTTAAAAAAATTTTTTTTTTTTTTTTGTTTTGTAAAAAAAAAGTAAAATTTAACAAAAGCCGAATAATTATATATATTAACAAATTTTAGCCTTTTTTTTGTGTTCTTGGCTTGATGATAAAATATAAATTTTTTTTTATTATTAACTTGGGATTAAACAACGAGAAAAAAACTCGTAAAATGTTTGTTGTAATATTAAATATAATTTATTACAAGATCATTTAATAAAAAAGAAAGTGCAAAAAGAGGAACTAATTAGAAAAAATACTTTCTTACATAAATAACATGCAAGTTTTTACTAAACTAAAAAAAAAACCTTAAAAAATCATATTATATATATAAATATATATTTGTTTATGTGATAATTATTAGAAAAACAAAGATTTATTTTTTTTTTTTTTAAAATGGAGAACACATTTAAAAAATTTAGCAAGAAACTTATACTATTTGAGAGTTAACGTAAAATCCTGTTTGCTATGATGTGGTAACAAATAATAAGCTAATAGAAAATTCATTCACAAGTTGAAAATAAAAGTTCAAACTTAAGCGAGTAACACATATAAAATGTAAATGTACATATGTAAATATATATATGTATTTATATATGTATGTATATATATTATAAAATGAAATTATATTATCTGTATATTAACACAAATTTCATAGTAAACCATTTTACGCAGTTTACCATCACTTTTTAAAAAGTCTTTCATAATACAATAAAAACAAAAAAATTTTTAAATGTAACAGTAAAGGAAGAAAACTAATGAAACCAAATAAATAGCAAAAAATAAGAGAATATTTATTGTTTATATAAATATATATAATTTTCTGTTCTTACGTCAAATATATTTTTACTCAATATCTTAAAGTTTCGGTAATATTAAAATAAAAGTAATTATATATATAAGGCTTTTTTTCCACATTTTTGATCTTTTTAATTTTTTTTTCAATTTTATTGGTTCTTTTTTTTCTATTTGTTTACATACATCACTTTAAATTTATGAACAACTTAATATTCCTCACAAATTTAGTGAACCATGTATGTGGTCTTATAATTTCTTGTATTGCTATATTATAGTCCACCCAAGCCTTGTTTTGTATAAGTGGAGCTATCAAAGCATGTTGTATTATGTACTCGTTTTCGCATTATACACCTAGGTATATATCTATATTTGCTTGCTTACGGGTAGTTTGTTTACATATATTGCACATATTTACCTTTGTTAATGTTTTTACACATATGCATTAACGCAAAGGAAGAACCATCAAATATTGGTGTTTTTTAAGATTTACAAAAATTTTTCCTTTTGTTAGCTTATTCCATCTTTTACAAATTAAAAAAAAAAAAAAAAAAATTCGCAATCCTTATTTTTCTCATTTTGTTAATATGTAATAAAACCAGGTTCTTCTCAAAGAAAAATGAATTCATATTTTTTATTTTTTTTATAAAATTTTATTAAAAATTTGTTTTCAATATAACAATTTATGAGAAAAAATTAATATTTTCATAAATTTAAGGCTTTATATCAGTTGATAAAACGCTCATTTATATAAAGAAGAAATAATAATTTTTTTTTTTAAGAAAATGAAGATTATTAAATTGTACATAAATATTAATTTTTTTTTTTTCTTTTGATTTTATATGCATCATCTTAATTCAAAAGATATGAAGTACAATATATAAAGTATTAGGACCAACCTGTAAAGTAAACTAGTTAATGGCAAGTTATTTTTGTGACACATACTACACATATATATGTATGTAGAAGTTTCCCATTTGCGTAACAGATGACACTGGTAATATTATTGTAACAAAAAAGCACAAACATCAAAATATATGGCATTATTTCCTGGAAAGAACAAGGAATATTTGATAATAGCAATAAAAACAAAAAGAAAAAAACAATCCCCTTTTTCCCCTTTCCACTTTTGTTTTAACCGTTACGAAATTTAATAAGACGTTATATTTATAATGGTATTAATCCAAATGGTTGTATCAATTTTGTGTTTAAGAAACTTATAGTACAAAAAATCAAAGAATAAAAAAAATTAACTTTTTTGTTATGAAAAAAGGTGTTTTCTATATATATATATATATATATATATATATATATATATGTTTATTTTTTTTATATTTTTTTATTGATATATATAATATTCTCATTTATATTAGAGGAAAATTTCTAATAATGTAATAAACCCTTTAAGAATAGTAGCTGTATTGTAAAGATAGCACATAAAAAATATATATTATATAAGAAGGAAATATTAAAAAGCGACGCACAAAATTTTATTCTTCATTCGGATGCCGATTAAGGGCATCCACATATTAACATATTTATACATCCGATAATGTGTGTAACGCATGTACATACGATAGCTTTACAAAGCAGTGATTGCACATAATGGTAAATAAGCATAGCTACAATTATCTTTGTTTGTAATATTATTTTAATTAATCTCTTTTGCTCTAAAAATAAGAAGTATAACTATTGGATTTCTTAAAACTGTTATTTTTATTTATCTAAAGAAAATACACTGCATGAAAACGCTATAAATATATCCGGTCCTTTAAAAGCATTGTTTTCCTTTTTAAATATACATTAGTCCTTTTTCCTTTTAAGAATTAATAAATCCTTTTCTTTTGCTTTTTATCCTATATATACCTTTCTTTCAAAATCATATGCTGCAAATAAAAGGAAAAAACACAAAAACGGTATATAAATAATAAATTTTGCATGTACATATTTTATTAAGTTATCCCTGTGATACATTATGTTTAATGTTAAAACAGAGGATATAATGAATTTATTTTATTATTAATGCTTGTACAGTTTATGCAAATTTTTGTTCATTTTTTCGTAATAAGAAGTTATTTAAAATATTATGCTTGTGTTACTCAGCTGTATAATCACAATGGAACTGTGGTGTTCTGGGTGCATATATATACATAACATGTATTAATATAAATGTATAATTATGCACAATTGCTACTATTAACTAGTGTGTAAACATTCTTCTTTTACTATTGTCGCCATAAAAAGTGCATTGTTGATTTTTAGATTCCTTAATTATGTGTATACATTATAAGACATCTTCGGTATTTCTTCATGGTCAAAAGGTTTATATGATAAATTAACTTCTACTTTATATTTGTCAGTCTAAATTAAAAAATTACACGTTTTATAACAATTTAAGTTTATATTTTTTTTTTTTTTTTTTTTTTCATTAGCCCTTTTTTAAAAACTGAAACCATGTTTTTTATTGTACACTTTTATTTGTGTATTTATTCATTAAGCTAAAATATAGTTGTTTCCAAAATACCTTAATTTTTTTTTTTTTTTCATATTTATTGCTTTTTTGATCATTTCAAGGCCTAAAAAATGGTAGTTACTAAAAAAAACATTAACGATATGTCATTTTACACCTCTACAAATTAATATATATATTCAGTAAAACAAATGAAATTAAAGATGAATACCTTTTTGGAAATATTACTATTCACGATTGGTTTTTAAAAAAAAAACTCTTATCAAGCCATAATTAAAAATAAATAAAGTAAAAAAGGTAAAAATGTAAAAACATAAAGAAGTAAAAAAAGTTAAACGGTAACAAAGTAAAAAAGTAAAAATACATAAAAATAAAAAAAATATTACAATGTTACACAAGTCTTTTTTTTTTTTTTTTATTCTAACATACTGAAATGTTATACGAAACATTGCTTTCCTTGCGAAGAGATCTTAATTCTTAACAAAAAAAAAAAAAAAAAGAAAAGAAAATTTAAATGAAAAGAAGTAAAAATATATTCATTAAAACTCATTCAAAGCGAAAATGAAAAAATACCTTTTTAATAATATATTTAAAACAAAATAAGGGAAATAATTCCTTTTTTTTTAATTCTCAAAAAATTTGTTTTCATTTACTATTATTCGTTAGGTAAACTTTACCTCCTTAATGAAGGTATTAATATTTGTTTTATATTTTTAATAAAAAAATAGTTCCCTTTTTTTTTTTTTATTTATTTATTTATTTTTTTAATTTATTAAAAGCAACTTCAAAAATAAGCACAACTGGCTACATGAATAAAATAAAAACAATCCCAAGTTCTAAAAGCAAAGATTTTTAACTTATGGAAAATAGCAGAGATATAAGGATCATAAGTTCCTCTGTTTTTATATTTCCTATATATATATATATAAAAGTGTGTATCTTCTTTCACCATACAACTTTCTTTGATATGTCTTCTGGTCAAGTAAATAAGAAAAATATGCCAATTCCAAAATATCTTGTAGAATGCAAGAAAGTAAAAGCTATATATTTCACATATGTTGTATTTAAAAAGTTGTTTACGGAGGCAGCAGATAATTGGCGATGGGAACATATATATAATGCACATATATATATGTATGGGCACAAATATATATATTTACGTTTGCAAAATACACATGATATATATATTTTGCATATATGCTTACATATTTACATATTTACATACATACCAACACGTACGTGTACGCCTTATAATATACTGGATTTCGTTTCCCAAAATTGCAGAGCGAGATAAACAAGCTAAAAGATATTTTAAGAAAACTGCCACAAGAAAAAAATGACGAAAAAAAGAGAGAGATCTTAAAGAAAGTAATAGCATATATGACATTAGGTGTAGATGTATCTAAGTTATTTCCCGATATTATAATGATGTCTAGCACAAATGATATAATACAAAAAAAAATGATTTATTTATATTTAAACAATTATGCAGGTATGTTTTTTGATCCTTATATTGGCTAGTGGAATGTTCACTCAAATATCTTTTCAGATGTTCATTTAATTTTATTCAATTCCATTTTATTTATTCTCCCTTATGAATTAGTGTTTCCATTCATGATTTGCCTTATCAGTGATTTTGCAACTGTTTCTATTTCTCATGCGTTACATATTCTTTTGGCACTTCACATTTTGCACTAAAAATATTACGCTTCATATTTATGCTACACTTCTTACGTCTCAAAATTCTCCCTCCCCCCCCCATATTTAACGCAGAAACCAATTCCGAATTGTCCATTCTCACAATAAACACTTTACAAAAGGACAGCAAAGATGAAGATCCCATAATAAGAGGTTTAGCTCTTCGTAGTTTTTGTAATTTAAGAATTAATAATTTATATGAATACATAGAAGGCCCCTTATTTAATGGATTAAATGATAAGAATTCATATGTTAGGCGAATCGCAATTATTAGTTGTGTAAAATTAATCAAAATGAATCCTCAGTTATCTATAAAAAATGATATTATAAAAATTTTGAAAAATAAGTTATTAGATAAAGATTCTCAGTGTATAATAAATGCTGTGCATGCATTAAATGAAATATTAATAGATGAAGGAGGATTGAAAGTAAATAAAGAAATAATTTTTAATATGTTAAATAAAATATCAACTTTTAACGAATGGGGGAAATGTGTAGTATTAAATATTGTTAGTACATATATTCCAGATAATGAAGATGAAATGTATGATATTATGAATATTTTAGAAAATCATATAAGAGATTTTTCATCCGCCGTTTTTTTAGCTTGTTTAAAATGTTTTCTAAATTTTTCTGCGAATGATCCAAATTTACAAATTAAAATTTTTCAAAGAATGAAAGATCCTTTACTTACGTTAATTTCCACTTCCTCTTACGAAATTTCCTATATCGTCCTGTTACATACACATTTGTTATTGCATGAAGCAAATAAATTGAACTACGGAATTTTTGATTATGATTATAAGCATTTCTTTTTTCGATACAATGATCTCACGTATATTAAAGATATTAAATTGGATATTCTCGTCTCCGTTGCAGCAAAGGTAAGTAAAATTTTTCTCTGTTTTTTTGTTCTTTGTTCTTTGATCTTTGATTTTTTAATTTCTTTTTTTTTTTTTTTTTTGCATTTTCACTTTTCAATTTTTGCAATCAATTACGTGTTCCTTTTTGGTGCCCTTAAGAGGATTTCCCCTTTTTCTTTTTCCACATACACTCGATTTGATAATGTCTTATTATTTTATGTGTACAGCATGTATATACCTGTATATTGTGTTCTTTACTTTGCTAGGTGCGTCTCCATGTGCATGTTTTTAATACTTACGACCCCATATATTAGTACATATGTATGTATGTGCTCCTTTTGACATTTTCCTCCTCGCAGAACAATGTATTTTTGATAATCAACGAACTGAGTGAGTATATCTCAGATGGAAATGTGAGCATCGCTCAGAAGGCTATTTCTTCCATTGGTTCAATAGCGTTAAAAATACCCAAGGCCATTTCAAAGATAGTAGAGTTAGCTTTATCGACATTTTTACCCATGAATTACTCTCACATATGCAGTGCTACCATAAAAATGCTAGCTAACATATTAAGAAAATATGAAGAGTATACAAAAGTAATTATTGAAGAAATTATAAAACTTGATAATAGATTAATTGATAATGAAGGGATAATTTCTTATTTTTGGATTATTGGAGAATATTGTGAATATATTGAAAATGCACCATATATTTTAGAAGAATATGTACACTTAACGGATTGTTCTTATTTATTTATGTTAGAATTATTAACGTCATGCATAAAAGTGTTATATAGAAGACCATCTGAAATGAAAATAATTGTATCAAGCCTATTTGATAATATATTAAAGAATTATAAATACCCAGAACTTACGGATAAAATGTATTTTTATTATAATATGTTAAATTATAATTATGAAGAGGCTTTTAATATAATTGCTTGTAAAAAAAAGTTAGTAAAAAACTTTTGCGAATCATATGAAAATATATTATTAGACAAATTATACAATGAGTTCAACACATTATCTGTATTATATAAACAGCCTGTAAATAAATTTGTAGAATATTCCAAAATATGTTTTGGGGGAGTATATGATCCTGAAGAAAATGATGATAATGGTGGTAATGGTGATAATGAGGACATTGATGATAATGGTGATAATGTTGATAATGGGGATCATATGATTATACAACCGAATGACTTAAACAGATTAAATGTAAATGATAATAAAGATCATAATAAAAATCATAAGTCTGAAAAAAACGACAATTTTATTAGCAGTAATAATATTCACACCTCCTTCTCTTACAAAACATGTAATAATTTACTGAGCATGAATGAAGATATATTACTAAATGATGATAATAGGAGTAGTGCAAACTATAATAGTACTGTTAGTCAGGATATATATAGTCAAAATAAGGAGTCAGAAAATGTTCCCATCCATTATACTACCAAGAATTTGAATCATAATATTATTACGACCGTATATAATAAAAACAAAAAAAAAAAATCCTTCAATAATGGCAGTAATAATAATAATGACCAAAGTGAGAATGAAGGGGGAAAAAAAAAGTCACATGATTTATTTGATATCCATAATTCTAATAATTTTAAAAAGTTAAAAGAAATTTTAATCGATGCAGATCATATTAACCCAGAATTTTATCAAGAACAATGGAATGTTTTACCAGAACAAAATAATGAGAAAATATTTTTACGAAAAAATTACTACAATTTACAAATAGAAACTATTGATGAGCTATTATCGAAATATAATATTATTACACTTGCCTCAGGGGAAATTGATCAATGTTTAAAGTTTTACATGTATTCTCAATTTTATACAAAGCATTATATATTTATTGAGCTTATTTTTAATAAAGTAGAAAATTCAATTAATTGGATATTGAAATCCCAGTGTAACAATCTTGACATTACTGAAAAATTTACTGACTATTTTAGAGACATATTTTTAGACTTTATGTAATTTTTTCCTTATTTATCGATCTGTGTTACATGTGAATATTCAAATTGTGGATTACATAGAGGTATTTCCATATATTACAAATGCGTGTATATTTTACATGTATTTCTCATATGTGCCGTCACAACAACAGGCGTAAAGACGTGTTCACACATACGTATTAACATAATATGTATATACATACGCACGTATGTATGTATGTATGCATGTACATTAGAAGCATAATTTTTTAAAAAGTATAAATTTTAATTTGTTTTATCCAATCTTTGTGAACCTTTTTAATTAATTTAACGAGTATATGATTAATTTTTTTATATAAATACATATATATGTGTGTATATGTATATACATATATACAAGGTTTTCTTCGCATCACGTCTTATCTCTTTTGATCTCCTGCCCAAAAATAAATGCTAAATTCTAACATGTTAACAAATTTTTAATTAAAAAAAAAAAATTGGTGCTTCGTATAAGTATTCTTTTACAATGAAGAAAAGAAAAGTTTTTACTGATGAATCAGATATAAAGATACAACTACTAAAAAAAGGTATTTTTTTTATTAATAAAAAATTTCGAATTGTCCTTAATTTATATAAAAGAGTTTCATTAAACTTTTGTAACATTTTAAGGCGAATATTAAAATGTGCATATAATTCGATATAAAAAAAAATAAAAAAAAATACAACAAAATGAATGTAGTTTATAAATATCTTTTATTTTCAAATTGTACCAAATTAATTGTTCATACTGGATATATTTATATTAAGATTAAAATAAATTCATAATTAGTAAAATCTGTCCATTATTTAAACGAAAAAAAATGGACTCTTTCTCTTCCCGCTCTAATTCCTCATTTGTATTTTCCGTAAAATTTCCCCTATTTTCTTACCCCTTTAATTCTTCATTTTCGATGCCCTGGAATTACCTCTACCTTCTTTCCCCTGCCTTAAGCTTTCAATTTTTTTATCGTAGTTCTGACAATTTTTAATTAAATTATGAACTAAGAGTTCATTACGTTTTCCATATAATTCTCTTACTAGCATAGTAGCATATGTAGAAGAGTTTAAATTAAAACTTAATATTAGAGCGCTAAAATTGTACGTATATGTCCTCTCTTTTTTTTTCCACCACCCCTTATTTCTGCACGGTGCAAGTATATCTTTTGGAAAGTTTACAGGATCTATATGTTCATCTTTTCTTTTTAAAGAAGTACAATGAATACTTTTTACTTTACCGTCCATTTGAGTATGTACATTTTCATCATTACAATTTGAATATTCCATTAAGTGATTATTATTACTGTTTAATTTTTCACTTTTTTCAACAATATTATATGCAAAACTTTCGCGATGAGTATTATCTATAACACCATCATGTGTACCTTGCTTATCAGTGTTACAAGTACCGTTTATGTTAAAATTATCTTTGTTTTCCTCTTGCATATTCAAAATTTTATTATTTATGAAGTTATCTGCGTATAAATCGGATACAAATTTTACCTTGGGTTCGTTGTAATCACAAAAACAGTAATATAAATTTTTTGGTAATACAACTACATTTCTAAAAACACAAGTCATTCCATATTCATACTCAAAAGAATTTATATACGTATCGAATTTTTTTATTATATATAAAGTCTGTTTAATAGGTACAACTCTGGTTAATATATTTTGGCTAGCTAACATAATAGATTGATTAATATTTTTTCTGTTTTTTGCTATCAAATTATTAACATAATTGTCAATTAATACATTACAGTGGGCACTAAATAAATTATCTTCGTGTAAGGTGTAAATTAAGTATAATAATATTTCCAAAAAAACAATTCTAACTTTTTGTCCTAAATATTTTCTGTAAAACTGTTTAAAAATATTTAAATAGGATAGTCTATTAGGCAATGTGCCTAAAATAGGTAAAACGACGTTATAAATATTTAGGTCATCTAAGTGATTATTATGATCATACAACATAGTTATATAGTTATGTTGATTTTTTGTTTCAGCTATTTCGGGTTGGATTTTTTTTGTAAAAACATAGTCACCACATGTTAACTTCACACCAAAATTTTCCAATCTGTAAGATGTTAACATATTAAATATTTTTGCGCTGTATGAATGCATGTGAAATCTTCTTGTTTCCATACTTATTCCCTTAACACATGTCTTTTCATTTTTATAAAAATTATATTCTTTTTGTTTGATATGTCTGCAATTTATCTGCCCCGTTATTAAGTGCCTATTTTTCTCTTCTCTACCACCAGCACTAATAAAATTTAAATTTAAGTTTATATTAAAACTATTCACTAAATGATGCTGCTCAGCTGTATCATCACGTTCAATGTTTGAGAATGCACCTCTTTTATTATTTTTTTCACACATGTACAAATTACGAAGAAGGATAAAGGCTTCATACTCTGAATTAGTCATGTACGAACACAAATATTTGTTTATGCACAAATGATTATTTAGCTTACTACTTGGTATAACATTGTTTTTTCTGAGTATTTTGTTCATTCTTTGAACAAAATATTGAAAGGCAAAAGTAGCATTTTTTTTTCTTTGGTATATATTACAAGCATTTTTCAAACAAAGGGTTACATTATCTTTAATAATATTTCCATAAAAAATTTTATTTTCAAAGATATGTGGATCTAAAACAAAATTTATGTACTCTTTATAATTTCTACATATGAGTGCTTTACCCTTATTGAATGTATTTTTATAGCCTCCAAATCGTTGCATGCCAAAATAATTAATGAAGCCATATTTTTTAATAACACTTAACCTACTCCTTAAATAATCTTTATTCGTTTGAACATTCCTTAGAACTACTATAAAATGGTTCCCACAATGTTCCCCTAATTCTATTTTTTTATCAACCTTCTCAATATTACAAATTAATATCTTTTTGTTTTTTTTTTTCAAATATTCATTTCTGATACAAATAATTTTTTTCATATTACTTCTACTTGTTGTAATTACTTGCGTAGAAACACTTCTCTTATCTTTAAACCCTGAATAATGAAAATCTTTAATTGCTATGTCAGAATATTTGCTAATTTCTCTGATTGCCTCTTGTGTATCTTTATTAACCTTGTACAGAATAAAACTTATCCATTCCTTTTTTTCATCGTATATCTTATTCTCACAATAAAGTTTTGCTATATAATAGCACTCTATCTCTTCCTTTTCTGATAAGCTGTTCATACAATTCGTGTTAGTAATTACTACGCTTCGCTTGCTATTTCCTTCCCCGTTATCTCTTCGCCCTTCCTCACATGGATCCTGTAACTCATCTTCACTTCTGAGCTTTCTTATTCTATTTGCGTCCTTGTTCTTTATTACATCACCATCTAATATTTTTCTTTTAACATATTTTAAATTTAAAACATTTTTGTTCTTTTCAATTTCGTACACATGGAAATCTTCGCATTTGTATTTAAAGACACATTCAAGATCTTCTCTTTTTTTTAAATCTAATTTTTTTTCTTCATTATTTACCACTAATAAATCACTCATAAAATGGTTGATTCCCACATGCTCTTCTAATAAATAGTCACATAAATAATAACGCAAATTACTTATAAAATTATAGTTCTTTGCTAATGATAAGGCAGTGGCTCTACTATTTACTAAGAGTAACTTAGCGCTTTTCCTAAAAAACATTATATTATAAGGGTGTTCATTAGGATGTCGCAATTACATCTTCATGGTAGTTATTAAATCATGGGAAAATTTAAAGAACAATATTAATGTATGTATACGTATACGTACACAAATATAAATATACATAAATATATATACTTACGCGTACATGCAAACTTTTAACGATCCTTTTAACACGAATTTAAGAAGCTACAAAATTGAGGTAAATAACATACGAGATACTAATTCGCAAATAAATTAAAAACTTCATATATGAATAAGAAAAAACGTTGCAAATTATATCTTCTTTTTTTTTTCTTTTCACATATTCTTATATATATACATATATACGTATACATATTTACGCATATCCTCAAATTACGAACATCGAAAAAAAAAATGCCCTCTACCAAACGCCAAATTTCACATTTTTTAACGAGCACTTCTTAATCAATTTTTCTTATTTAATTAATTTTTTAAAGTGGGTTATTAACATTTAAATTTTTCTCTTCAATTACGTAAGCATTGTTCTCGTAAATTTTACTTCTTTAATTTATGTTTATTCCGTTTTTTGTAAAACTTTATTGACTTCAAAATTTTCTAATGAATAACATAAAGAACAGAATAGCAAAAGAAATAAATAACTTTAAAAGAACTGCATTACTTAAAGGGAGTCCCGCATTCAGAATTAGTGTATGGTTTTCCGGTACAGTTGAAGAATGAGAAAAATTTACTATATCATCATTCTATTAATTTTGCATATTTAGATAATTTTATTCTTTTATTATTATTTTTTTTTTTTAATATTTTGCTGATGTAGAAGATTGTTCACATTAGTTTTTCATTCAGAATACATATGCACTTCAGCATACACACTTTCCTATATTCCTATTGCTATTTCCTTTTACATATATTCTATTTTTTTTTTTTTTTTTTAAGGGTTAACCGTTGGACTTGTGTGGATTTTAATTAGTGAGTACAATCACCCGAAGAACAATAATTTGTTTTTCAAAAAAAAAGAAGCAGAATTGTTCACGTATGAAGAAATAAAAAATTGGAATAGGCCTTACTATTCGAAATCTGATTATGATTCCTTAGTACTAGATCATAATTTAACAGCTGATGAAAAGAGAAAACTAATGCTAAAAGAAATAAATGAAATGGAACAGAATAAGATGAAAAAGCAAAAATAGATACAAGAAGGTGTTAAGGAATAATATAACAAAATCCTGGTACATATAATGTGAGTTGGTACAAATTACTTCTCAGTTGATACTTTATATTATCACAAATCATTCTATAAAAAAATGCAAACGTATATGGGATACATACTTGAATAAACACTATTGAAATTTTTTGAAAAATAAACCAAAAAGGATAAGGCGAAACAAATATTCGTTATTGCTTAACGCAAATATTATGTAAAATTTGGAAGGAATAACAATGTGTAAGCGTATACTTAAAAGTAAATACATTGGATAATATCTCAAATTCTAGGTGTCCCTTGTGCTTCCAAAAAAATTGGAAGACGAAAATTAAGTAGTTTTTTATTAGGAATGGTCAGTAAAAAACAATAAAATGCAATATTATAAAAAAACAAAAAAAGGGTGAAAAAAGGATGAAGAATTGCATTCACAAAAAAACAGAATAGTTGTGAATAGACCAAAAAATTAATTATAAAGTGCTCTAATTACATGTACATTTTAGTACGTTTTTGATAAAAATATAGCAACTCCTCGTTGATACCAATTTTGCTCAGAAACTTCCTTTGAGACAGGAAATTTCCAAAATCCAATAAATGAGTTTCTGGATTTGTCCAAATAAATTGGTAAATCCATAAAATTGTAATTCGAACTTTCGTTTATCTTTTTTTTTGAATCTTCTTTTTTGCCCCAAGTCAGCGTTACAGGGGGTAAATCTACGGCCAACTCGTCGCTCAACAACAGACACTGTAAAAAAAGGTAAATAAAAATAGGGCCAAAAAGAATAGAAAAAGAATTGAAAATAGTGGAAGCAACTTACAAGATTGTACATATTCCTATGCACAGGTAATTGCTTTCCAAAAAAAATATAAAATATTTATTTTTTGCCTATCGCACAAAACTATAGTTGAGTATATATATATATGTATGTATATTTGTATATATATATGTTTTTTCTCATTTATAAGTATATGTGTCCATTTTAATGAAACTTTTTTTTCGTTTTAGTTTTGACGAACTAGCTATTTCTTACTTTATCTGTGTCACTCCATTGTGCCCCCTCAGTAGATAAACAAGTTATAGTAAAATGAATCGTATCATCATATTTTTGTGTTGCGTTATTTCCAATAAGTACAGATAATTCCAAGTCATCTAAAGAATTTTTTAATTTATAAGCAGACAACTGCCGAGTTGCTGTAATAAATGCCCTTGGATAAAACAGCCCACCTAACCAAATAAAATTAATGGATAATTTTTTATCTAATTTAAAATGAGATGATATAGTATCCTTATTTTTATTGTGAAATGACTGCAAATTTAAGTCGATACTTTTACGACTTTTCATCATATTTCTTTCTTGTTGAGCATTTTGTTTATCCGATGTATTAGTATACTTAGCCTCATTAAGTTCTGTAGTTATAACTATAATTTGATATAGTCTGTTAATCAGCTCCCGTAACCAATTAGTTAGATTCTGATTTGTTGTATTTCCGTGAAGTAACCAACTAGATGGGACATTAAAAGAATTTATATCTTTTGCTAATGTTCTTAACTTATTTGTATACTTTAATTTTTCTTGTAAAACGTTTTTTAATTGATTTAAATTACCTCTTATTATTTTTAGTAGATTATTAAATAGATTATTTTCTCTCTCGAAACATCTGAAAACAGCATTGCTCATATTCTCTTCATTTTTTTGTAAATCTGGTATATCCTCTGGTAAACTTTGTAATATTTGTTCAATAAGTAAAACGTTTTCATTCTGTGAGTAGATGTTCATGGATTTACTTGTAATGGATGATTCTGAATTTTCATTTTCGGTTCCGTCATTTTCATCCGAGGAAAGAATATTCTCCCCTAATTTGATTCCTGCCCCCCCCTTATTTGTTTCGTCTTTTAATTCTATGTCTACTTCTTCCTGTTCTTTTTTTTTTTTTTTTTTTTTTCTTGATTTTATATACAATCCCACGCTTACATTTGCGTCTTCATCAAACAATTTCGTTAAGGAAGTATGGGGTAAAGGTTCATAAATATCTGCGCAACTTTTACTATATAAAATATTCCATTTACTTATAATGCTAAAGTTAGTTCTCGTTGTTAACAACCCTTCCGCCTGCTGACCAAACCCTAGCCACGAAGGTAAATCTGTGTTACTCATATTATTTGTCCATTTTATATAATCAGTTAATTTTCTGAACAAATCAGGAGATTGTAAAAAATCTTTATCACACAAACTATTACAAATATTTAATTTGAAATCAGCTTCGAACGAATTAGGATTCATCAAATGATTAATGAAAGTATCTAATACTTTAGAATCTACCATGTTATCTAATCGTCCACCATATATTGCTTCATTTAATATTTTTTTTATAGCATCCCAAGGAATATTACACGGATCTATATGTTCACTGACATTTTTTCCTATTTTTGTTGCTGATCGATCTATCCAACTATCTACAACAGATAAAGCACATGTTAAATCGGAGTCACTAAATTCATATTTCTTAGTCCAACCAATGGGTGTGTACCTTCTTCTTTCTAAAATTATTGCATGCAAAAAGGAAACAATAAAGTATAATCGTATTCTTGCTATTTTTGGATCCCCTGTATCCCTATTTTCTAAAAATAAAGAAAAGGTTCTTAATATAGATGATTTAATACCTACTGGAGGTTCAAACATAAAAGTTAGTGATATGCGCAGTAAATTTTGAGGTATTTTGGGGTTCATTTCCATTGTTAAAAATAAACGGAAATTGTTGTTTGTTGTAGCTTTGTGTATGTTCTTTTCTAATTCATGTAGCCATTTAGGAGACAAATGTATATTTTTTAAAAGAACCCATCCCCCATTTTTTTGAGCTGAAGATATTATTTTTTCCGCCGAAATGTATCCTTCTTCAGATCCCATGGCAATTGAAAACAAAGACATTTTGCATTTTTCACTTAATTGATGTACTTTATTACTAGGATCAAATCCAGGGGAGCTTATTAGCACAATTGGTGTATTTCCATTTGCATTTTCCTTTACATATTTTTCAAAATCGTTTGTAGATAATTCAGGTATCCACAGAAAATCCTTTCCTAAAATAATATTTATAAGTTTATTGAAGCACTTGTCTAGTTTGTCAGGTCTTATAGCCTTTATTATTAAGGACTCTTTTAAACAAGTCGAAATGGTATTTTCTTTTTCCGAATTTTTTTTTATATCAAACAAGATATTGTTCGAATCTTGAAAATTACTCATGAAATGTGGATCTATATTTCTGTGTAATGCCTCTCCTGATTCGTGCTTATTATTGCCCTTATCACTGACATCCTCCTCCTCATCATTATCATCATTACCTAAAGCACTCTCTTTATCATTAATTATAGATGATATTAGACATTCTGGATCTGTTGAATGCAGCAGATTTATCCATTTATCTTTATTATTTTCTATAGACTTTTTCAAATTCGTAAATGATTTGTGTGGTATTAATTTATTTAAAGTGCTTAATTGTTCATCATTATATTCTGGTAGTAAGCTTTTCTCAATTTTTTTATCCATAGTTACTTGTCTCATTTTCTGATTAGAATAATGATCTTTTAATAAAAAATGCAAATGGTCTATATCTATATATATAGTAGGATTTATTATACTTTTTACATAACATAAATGAAGAGCGAATACATATCTATCCTCTTGTAATAATCCCCTGGAAATCCGATTATATGTCAAGCGAAATAATAAGTGCTCTAAAACTTTTAATCTTTCCTCATAATCTGTTTTCTTTACTTTTGATAAAAACTCTTCGTCATTTAACATATCCTTCATCAAATTAAAAAAAAAATTTAAATCATACTGATACAAAAAATTGATGCTACATAAATGCTGTAAAATAAAATATATCCTAGCTGATCCTTGAGCTAAAAATAAATATTGATTGCTAACATTTTCAATTTCCACCATAACTTCTTCTGCTATATTTACTTCTCTAGATGCTTCAGCAGCTTGTACTTTCAATTTTTCCATAGTGCTTATCACATTATCATCATCTAAAATATTCCCTTTCACATTAGACAATTCTAATAGTAGAGATTCTTCTAATTCTCTTATTTTTACTTTATATTCACCTTGTAATTTTAGTAAATCACACCTTTTTTTGTCTATATCAGGTCTCTCATTTTTTAATATCATATTTAAACACTGGTTTTGAAGGGAAGATGGTGTTAGGGTAAAATTTACGAAAGTTACTCGGCTACATAAATCAGGCGTAAATTGAAAATGTGCATCCCTTGAGGTTAAAAATAAATTAAATACTGGAGAAAAATCTATTTCCAAATCTCCTATAGTAATTAATAAACGACCACCCTGTTTATGCGTTTCTTGGTTTAAAACTGAATTTAATATAGCATCAATTTTTTCTACATCATATACTAGTAATGTTGATCCAAATCTCAAAGCAGTCTCTAAATTTTTTATAAAATTCTTATCAGAAAAAGATGTTTTTACTATTTTTTTATCCGCATATTGATTAAGCAAAAAAGTGGTTGCCTGATCTGATGGATCAATAATCATAGGATACCTTATATAATTATTTATAATAATGGCATTTTCTATGGACAAATCATCACTTGGTAATTCATTTGCTATCCACTGTAACCTTTCAGATGGCTTTGATAAAAATTCAATAAATGACAAATCATATCTATGTTTTATATTATGCATTTTTATAATTTCTCCCCATGTTTTTTTCAATTTCTGCCTTTCATAATGCTCAAAAAAACCAATATAAGCACAAAATGCCGCTGCTATTAAACAATCACCAACAAATGTCTCTGATGCTGCTTCTAAATTAATAAATGTTTCTGACCATCTTTCCTTTTCTGATTTCAAGTTTTCGATTAAGTTAATAGATCTTTTTATTTTATTTTCCACTATTTCCATCTCCTGCTTAATATTTTGTACTTGACTAATTAATTGAGCATAATCATTTTTATATTGTACTAATTTCTTTTCAAGTTCCGATATTATATCCTTCTGTTCATTATACTGATCTCCTGCAATTTTTGTTTCTTCTTGTAATTTTTCAATTTCATTTTCTAATGGCTGTACCGTTTCTAATATATTTAAAAAGGTAATAACAGATTCAACCCATTTGGCTAGTGGACCTGCAGCTCTAGACGCTTTATTTATTCTCTCAACATCCCAATCACTATTACTTATTCTTTTTTTTATTTGTGCACTTGTTTGAGATTTTACAGTTTTCTTATCCAGATAGAGAACTTTATTTATAAAATCTTGACCCTTCATTATTTTTCTAGCATCCTCCCATGTAACACTTTTATCTCCTTCGTTCATAATTAATATAGCTACAGCTTCTACTGCATTTCTTACCAGAATAGGAGGGTTCGCCATAGCTCTTAATTCATCAAAATTTTTCTTAGGAATATTTTTTACAGCTTCTTCAGCTTCTCTAAATTTGGGTTCTACTTCACTTAATTCCTTGCGCACTATTTCTTTTCTTTGTTCAATTATTATGAATTGTTCATCTAATTTTTTTGCTAAAATTTCTGCTTTCTTTTTCTTATCTTCTGTTTCTGCTTGTTGTTCTATCATTAATTTCATTTTTTCCTCTGCTTCAATATCTTTTTCAGCAAGGGTTTTCTTTTTTATAGCTAAAGAGTTTCTTAACTCAGCAACTTGTACTTCTGTGTCTTTTAATTTATTTAAACCAGAATTTAAGTGCATCTTCTGACCGTGAACCTCCTCCTTTTTTTCATCTATTATTTTCAAAAAATGTTTGATAAAATCAAGAAAATCTCTTGGTGTCATATAGTTATATTTATTTCCTTTTTTCATAAGTATATTGTTAACTCGTACTACAGAATTATGAATTTCAACTATTGCTTTAGATAAAAAGTAGGATTTATTATCCTTATATTTTATCTTTCCCTTTATAGCAACATCCTCAATATATGCCATATGGAAATTCTTATCAGGCAAATCGAGGTTAAAAATAAATTCGCTAGCTACCTGTAACAGAGCACCGTAAGGCCAATCACCAAACCAATCTATAACGCATCTGTTGAACAAAGCAGGGGACGTTGCTTGCCTATTTGCAAAGTCTGGATTTGCAGGATTCATTGTAAAAACTATATGCAAATTTTGTTGAACTTGTTTGGTAAACTTTTTAAATATATCTGATTCATCTAGACCCACATTTGATCCATAGGCATTTTTACATTCGTTTATTAAAGCGGTGTAATTATCTCCTTCAAATAAACCAGGTACTTCTCCACTAGCTAGTAATGCATTCATTCTTTCTAGGAATGCAGGACCTAAGACATTTGACTCATCAAATATGAAAGTTATTTTCTCTTCCTTTATCCCAGCCCGTTTCATTACATTTCTCAAATCAGCTTCAAACGTTTCAGTGCAATAATTTTTTCCAGCCCTAATTTGAAAAACAGACAGTCCATTAATCCATGAAACAAACCTTGACAATATAGTTTTTCCTGCCCCAGATGCACCAACCAAGAGTAGATGTCCTAGTGGTAATCTTAAAACTCTATCAATTCTTATAATATGATCTAATACATCATCAAAAAGAACTAACTGAACATTTATTTCTTCTTCATTAAAAATTTTCAATTTCCCTTGTATTAATTCTTTTAATTCCTTTTTATCTATTTCCATATATTTATTTTGCACATAAGAGCTATATAAAATTGGCCTATCCAAATCGCTATCGGTAATTCCAGGAAAACAATATTTGAATATATCATCAATAATTCTATCTGTTTGTTTTTTTTCTTTTTTATAAATAAGTCTATCTTGAAAAATCCTTAATCCTTCACAAATACATAATCGTATTAAATCTCTTTTCTCTAACTTATCACATTTTTCTAAAGTTTCATATAAAGCCAATTTCCACCTTGTTAATTCTCTAGGACTATATATATAATGAGGCTGCATATCAACAGTAAACGTTTCCGAAAATTTGATATAAAAGTCAACCATAGCAAGGGTTAAGTTATCAGCCATATGATAAGATTCAGGAAATTTTCGAAGAATAGCTCTATTAAATGTACCATATATTTGCTTCAATGATTCATAACCTGGGAAATCTACATATAGTACTGCAGTATGTCTTAAAAATCGATTACTTAACGGATTTCGACCTGCGTCTGTTGGAGGATTACAAGCACCAGCAAAAGTTATCCTTTCAATTTTAACCCAATTCCAATGATTGTTGTTAGCATCATATTTCCAAAACCCTTGAGACTCGTATATTTGCCTCATGAACATAATAATTCTTTGTGTATCATATTTATCAGGTGTAGGCAAATTAATTTCATCAGCGAAAATAATAAGCCATTTCCCCGGTTGCAGAGGCCTTAAAACTAGCTCACTTTTTGTCTTAACATATTCACAATAATGATCAAATGTTTGTAATAATAAATTAGGTAATGAACCAGAGGAGAAATTTAATGCAGCTATGTCATATTCAGATGATTTTTTTAAAACTGAAGTTAAAGTCATTGTTTTACCAGAACCTGGTGGACCACATAAAATAAATGGTTTCTTTAAATTCAACCACCCTTCTAAAATAGTTGCATGCCTTATTGTATCCATAGTTTCAATAACAAGAGTTGCATCGGATACCTCTGTTCTGTCTACATCTATCATTTCAACTCGTTCTTTCCAATTATACCATTCTCCGTCTTCAATACTAGGTTCAAAATCTAACAATGTCTTAGGCACATTTGAAGAATCCATATCATTTATACCATTTTTCGTCAACAAATCTGCAGGTAACGAAATTGAACAAATGGACTGAACATACATTGAAAATTTTTCTCTTGATTCAAGATTTAAAGAACCACCTATCCCCCATAATATACTCACTACCAACCATTTAGATATATATTTTTCTATATCATTATCTGCTAATGTATTATTATATTTTCCATATTTAACAACTAAATTGTTAATTCCTTTTTGTAATAGTAAACAAGTACTTTCAATAACCCTTATATATTCATAATCCATCACATGTTCAAAATTTTTTGCATACAGAAGGCATTGATGCACAAATTCGTTTTCTTCAAAGTATTCACTAAGCAGATCAATAGCTCTATAAGCAATAGATTTTAACTTACATGAATTTAAGTCATCCTCATTATCATCGTCAAAGAATATTCTAGAATTCTTTCTTATACTATCCATTATAGTTTCACTATTTTTATAATATTCATTGCTACTAAGCGAACTTTTAGAGGTTGGATGGATTATCGAATCATTTATATGTGTACTACTGTCCTCTAAATCTAAATTATCATTATTATTTGTCATAAGGAAACTCTTAAATCTGTCCATTTTATGAGAGTAATGCTTATTATTACCATATTTTAACTTGTATAATCTATGCTTAAAAAGTAATATGGGAGATAACATATCCCTAGAAAACCATATCATTCCACATCTACTAACAGTAGCTAATGTTGCATGTTTTAGTGTATCTACTTCAAAAATTATTTTTACATTTTCAGGTATAGGTAAACGTTCTCCATTTGGTAATGTTAATAATTTATTATCATCCAAAACACTATTTAAGTTCTCTGCCCATTCTGGATCAACATCCCCATCGAAAATAATCCAATGCCTTTTACATATATTTCCTACTTCTGCAGAATTGTAAAGAATTTTTCTTAAAGTAGCTGTAAAAACACCATCAGTCCATTCTAAATTAATATTATCTAATTTTCCATAAATTTCTTCTTTATCCAAAGATTTTGCATCAATAATATAACTTACACCTTTTATATTATCTAATGCTTCCAACGAATCTAAAAGTGTTTTCCATGCACTGCTCTTACCTGTTCCCACATCACCAACTAACATTATTCCATGTTGTAACTTCATTATTTGATATATCTGACAAATTTTAGTTACCCATCTTTCTTCTGGTGTATAAAATCTTAATTTGCATATGCGGTGTATTTCATTAAGCAATGCTCTTTCCTCAAACACACCTATATTTACATTTGGAAATACACCGGATAGTAAACTTTTAATTAAGAGAATATCACTTGATACTAATTTTGGGTATACTGTGTCGCACACAGACTTCAATAATAATGTTTGTTCCATTGCAATTATACTTTCTATGGAGGTATGTACCTTGGAATCGCTGCTTATATCTACATCTTCTGCTTTAACTGCATTATCGCCTATATTTTCACCCGCACTCCCCTTTGTAACATCTTTTTTACCACAATTTCTTTCATCTCTATCATTATCACATAAACCGCTTCCAATAGAAGGACCATTCTGTGTATTTTCCAACAATGCCAACCTCTTTAGATTTCCCGCTGAGTTGAGAACACTTTTTAAAGATCTCAGCCCGAAGTCATAGTGCGGTTGCTTAGACAACTGCTCAGAACACAAATCAAATAAAGAAACAATTTTACTTGATAAATGTTCAGCACTAATAAAACCTTGCGAAAATAAGGTCACTTGAACAATTAGTTGCTTATCTGGTTCTATCATAGCGAAACTTCTAAACAGCTGTTTTAGGTTATCGGGTAAATTAGATCTGCCAGCATAACCAGGATTCATAGTAACAAATATACCCACATTTTTGTTTAATCCTATTTTTTTATTCAGAATTTCAATTTCGTTTTTTCTTTGAGCTAAACTTGTTTGAATTGTTAAAATTTGCTCAGAAACAGCTGATAATATTCTCTCTTCTAATCTATTAAATTCATCAAAACATCCCCAAGCACCTACTTGACATAAGCCAACAAATATTCTACCCATAGCAGTGAAATCAAATGATTCATCACAATTAAAAACAAGTACATATCTTCCTAACTGTGCACCTAATGCTTTCACACTTTCAGTTTTCCCTGTACCTGCAGGTCCGAAAGGATTACCTCCCAATTTCATTTTCAAAGCTTGCGTTAAGGTTAAAAAACATGCATCCGTTAATTTAGTTTGAACTAATTTTTCGCACATACCTAAATATTCATACCCATATTCAAAAGTTGCATCTGCCATTTTTATAATTAAATTAACATTACTTTTTGTTTTATTAGGATCCCAATAAAATCTCATAAATTGTAACCAAGAAAAATCACTAACATTTTTAACGTTCTTTTTTATTAGTATACGAATTACATCTCTTTGATGTACTAACTCAGTTATCATTTGAACAATCTTTTGTCTAGTTCTATGATCTCTTTGCTTGACAACATTTACAGCTAAAAATTCCAAAAGGCTTACACATATTTTTTCACTCTTTTCAAATATATTCTTTTCATTAATTGAGCCATCTTTTCTTAAAGAATTTTGTAAGTCATTCTCAATATTAGAGGTCCATAAAATCTGCAAACATAACAAAACTATTTGATTCGGATATTTTGATGACCAGTCCAGAATTTTCATATTTCCACTTTTGTTAGTACATTCCAGTACATCCATTTCTAGAATTTCTTTTGCTGCTTGATCTAAACAACTTTTCAAAGTAATTTTCATATACGTTTCTAACGTTATTAACCAATCTTTTAACGATTTATAAGTTCCTATATTAATTGGTTCTTTAAAAAGTACTTCTTCCCCTTCTCTCGAAGACATTCCTAAAATTACATCATTTGTGTTTTCTTTTATGATGAAAGAACTAATACCTGCAAACATTTTGTTTGCATTTCTTTGTATTACCTTAGCATCTTTAGAATTACCAATCATTTCTAGTAAATCTTCATCTCCAACAAAGTAAAATCTTGGAAATTGGTTTCTTTGTTTTTCCAAATACTCACCTAACGCCTTTTGTATTTTAGACAAAGAATCAAATAATCGATCTAGACGTTTTTGAAATCCATCAATTTGAACAAGTTCTAATAATTTAGGTTTTTCAGAGGTCTTTTTCATAATATTAGTAAAATCTGTGTCGATAACTTTGAATCTGTTATATTCTTGTGGCAACAATGATTTTATATCTGATGAGCCTTTCAATACTCCTTCCAAATATACCCATTTTCTTTGTACATTCATCCACACATCTAATACGTTTCGCAATCTATTTAATTTATCATCCCATGTTAATGTTTCCTCTTCAAATATTTTTACATAAGGTGATATTTTCATTGATTGTAACGCATTCAAATGATCATCAATAGTGGAAAATATATCATTCCATCCTTTTATTAGTTTACATTTATTTTGATATTGAACTAGTTCTAATTCATATTCGTTCCATGTATCTTTTAACCCTCTTAGAAATTCTTCCAATGCCATTTCTCCCTGAGATTGATTTAGTATTTCTCTTAAACTACTTTCATGAATACTTAAATTAAGAGACCATAAATTACCTAGGGTTAACTTATTATAATATATTTTAATCTGTAATTTTTGAAGTATTAATCTCCAGTGTCTTTCCTTCAAACATTCTGATTTCAAATCTAGTAACAGATTATTTGTTTTTAAATACTGTTGCATTTCAACTTTTACATTATCAAATATTTCGTACTGCCGATACTTGGCTGGTATTTTCTTTATAGAGTCTAATAAACTATTTAAAATATTTCTAATATTTTTAGGATCTACAGTAGACCATACCATTTTTTTCATATCGGATATTTTGGAATAGATAATTTTTAATTCGTCCCATATGCCCTTAATACAAACAATTTCTTCTTTTAAAACATTAGGAGATACATGAAAACCATTTTCTGTTTCTTCACTACCTATGTTCATTATTTTACGTATTTTTTCTGATATTTCATATTGTTCATTAGTAACATCAATTCTACCTTCAAAGGTGTTAATTATTTGTAAAGCTTTTACGCTATTTGTGTTTCCATGAGAAGGCTTATTTTTATTCCACTCCTCGAATAACACTTTAATACTATTCTGTACTTTTGTATCATATTCTAAGACCAAACCTTGTATATATGGAAAATAATCCCTAACTAATTTTATCTGATAGCTTGAAAGTTGTTTAACTGTTTCTAATTTTCCAATTATATTATCTATATATAACCAATTGGTAGGAAACGCATATCTTTGTTTTTCCAACAACTCTTCACTTTGCTTCAATATGTTACATTTATTATCCCATTCTAGTTCTTTTTTATTAATTTCATTTATTTTTTCTACAAAATTGTATATACTATTACATATTCTAGATAGTATATCTATATCATTTGAGTTTATTATAGCAATGATATCTGTAGGTGTCATAGATAAAATATGCATAGCTGTAATTTCAGAGTCATTCGTTAATTCAGACTGATTATTCAGTTCGTTTAAAGCCTTTTCTACCTCTTCTTTTAAAAGGATTATTTTTTCTAATAACTTTTTAGAAAATTCAGAAACTATTTCCTTTTGCCAAATTTCAAATTTCGAACTAACCTTAGATTGAAGTATTCTGTAATCTATGACTATTGGACCAAAGTTCTTTTCAGTATCTAATGTATCAAATGCATTTTCTGTTTCCTTAATTTCATTCATAAATGTTTTCCATGTTTGAATATCTTCACCAAATGTTGTTATAATATCCTCAATTTCAATTTTCCATAAAGTCCTATATTGTAACCATATAGATTCGTACTTCCTTGCTCTATCCACAGTATCATTAATACATGTTATGGCATTTTCATATATATTTTTATCTATAAAATACATTATATGCCTATAAGTATTATCTAATATGACATCATTAATAATGGCATTCTCTTTCTCATTTTTTACTTGCATTGTTTCTTTTGTCTTGTCTTTCTTTTGATATATGCTTTTAACCCTAGTGATTCCACAGATAATATTTATAGACTCAGATAACTTAGAATACCATATTTGTCTCATAGAATCAACGGATGGGTGTAAATAAAATTTTTGATTTATTATTTTAAACTCGTGAATACTTTCTTTTAGTATAAATTTTTTCTCCTTATTATTGGTAGGCCAAGTTATAAATTCATGTATCCATGTTTTTATTATCTCTTCAAGTCGCTCTGTTAGAATCTTGTTTAAAATTATGGTAAGCTCTTCAATCCATAGGTGCACGTTTTTGTAATGCTCAAGATACAGCTCATCTGCTTTTTCTTGAATTGATTCTATATATTTTTTAATTTCATTTTCTTCAACTGTAGTTATTTCACACGTTCTTATTTTTTCAAGAGTATCTAAAACAAAATTATTCTTCCTCACGGCTTCATCAACCATGGATTCGAAAGTATTAACTATTTCTGATAACTTCCTCACATATGTTTCTAATATATCTGAATCCCAATGCAAATTTATTCCTTCCTTAATCTTAGCTTGAACGCTATTATGTATTGAAGCCACTAACTTGCTTAAAGTAGCATTAAAAGGTGATGATTTAGCTTCATTTTCCATAAAAAGACAAATTTTCATATAATTCCTAAATGTTTTTTGTAGAGTTAGAGCATAGGGATAGATCATCTTAGTTTCATCTGCTTTCACTTTTAAAGAGTATGGCACTCTTAAATTAATAGATTGTAAATATCGAACTTCTTTAAATAAATTAAAAAACTGAAAATCATAATTTGCTAAAATTTCATAATTGTTTATACCATACTTTTTTATTTTTATTATCTTTTCATACATATCAAATTTATCTGCATTCTTAATATTCTTTAACCATTTTTCAAAAGTCTTATTTTGTGATAATAAATTCTTAAAATTGTCAATACTCTGTCGTAAGTTTTTTCCCTCTGAGTGTTGTTCCCAACCTCTACCTAATACATTTTCTATCCTTTTCATCGAATCTTCTAATTTTCTTTCAATCTGCTTAGCCCAAATGATGGATCCAGCTACTAAAGGAATATCACGAATTGTAGACACTTTTTCAGAGTCACTTTTTATATAACCATTGATATATATCATTTGTAATTTCCTTAAATCATCCACAACTATTTGTATCAAACTGTTTTGATATTCTTGAATAGCTCCTCTAATTTTGGGTCTAAAAAACAAAGGGTTGAATTTTGAAAATGCATTAAACATTTCTGTAGATGTTTTTGCTCCTCCTAATTGATCTCTTAGTTTGAATGTAATTTGTGATTCTACTCTGTTAATTTTTGATTCATAAGATAATTTCGCTTTTTCCCATAAATCTTCTCCTGTCTGTGATAAATCAAGTGCATCTAGGGGCACAAATACACTATAAGCTGTGCTAATATCCTTATGTAAATTTATGCCTATACTTTTATCATTACCAAATACTTTTGTTATGACACTTTTGAACTTTTGATGCTGTTTTCTAAATTTTCTTATTTCATCTAATCTTTCTTGAAGATTTATGTGCTCAAAGGACATCTTAGCAGGTGCTCTTTCATTAAAACTTCTCTTTTTTATTAATTCTCTTACCATGTCTTTAAATATTCTAATTTCATCATTCCATAAACGAAACACTTCCATACAACCTGAAATAAGAACGTCGAATTCTTGATAATCCATGCTTAGTAAAGACTGAGGTGATAGTACTTTCTTCATGGTAGTAGCTAAATCTCTAGATAATGATTCTACAAAATTATAAGATCTAGATAAGGGATATTTTGTAGTATTTTTTAATTTTTTTAAATGATTAAAAATGTTTCTTATAGCTTGAATAATTTGCTGAACACTTTGTGCACCTAGAAGATCATCTATTGGAAAATCTCTCATTAAGATATTAACATTTAAAACATATTCTTTTGATTGTTTTAGTTGTATATCACTATCAAAAGACATAGTTGCAAAATATCTCTTTGCGTTTTTTAATATATGTAATGTTAAAAGAACTTCAGGTGTTTTCAGTTGTTTTTCAAGTTGAGATAAAGCATTTTCATAACCTATCCAGAAATTAATTTCAGCTAATGCACTTCCACTTTTAAATTCTCCATTAAGTCTAGTTAATTTCTGTATTTCTTCTACCCATTTTGTTACATCTTTTTGTAATTGATTCAAAAATTCATTGGATTCACATAATACTTTTAATTTTTCTCCTTTTAATTCCTCTATATTTGGATTCTCCTCTACTAATTTTTTTATTCTTCTGTCCACACATATATTTATAAATGGGATGTTTAAATCGATTTGTGCATTCTTCATAGATATAAGTAATTCATTTAGCTTCTTAGACACATTTGTCATTAAAATATTAGATATTTTACTTTCTCCTTCATATCCCATATATTTATTACCTCCTATAATTCCAGCTGTCGAAGAAATAGCTCCACTAGACGTATTATATTCTAGGTCTTTTTTTGAGTAACCTGATTGTGGAAAATCACTTAGAGCTGTATCCTGAGAAGCATATGAAGCTGCATCAAATATTGTATTGAATCCTTGAGATAAATATATATAAACTAAATCTAAAGGCGTATTACAGTCGTTTTGTCCACATACAAACATTAATAATTTATTAGATAAATTTCTTTTATTGCCTTTGTCTATTTTATCATTTAATGCAAAAAAAGTTTCTTTATTTCTTTTCATGAATGCAATTGCAACACTCTTAGTAACACATTTGTAATTTATATTTAATTCAACAAATAACATATAACTAGATACATTTTCGATATTTAATTTTGTGTCTTCCTCCTCTTCATGGTCATTTCCTATTTTGCTAGTTTTTTCAAGTTCTTCATTCTCAATTTCTTCTTTTCTTTCTTTCCCTATCACAATCAAATTTACATTTTTATCTGAAACAAATCTTCGTATTTTTTCTTCTTCCTTTTTTGCTAAAACTGATTGTAACTCCTTCCTAGAACAATCTAAAACAGTTGGGCATATTTCCAAAAAGTAATTTATTAAGTGAGTCTTTTCAAGTTCCATTATTTATATCTTACAGTGCTCATTAAAGGCGTGTTCTTCAGTGGGTTTAATAATAGGTTATTCTCAAGTAAAAACGATAAACAAATAAAAATATGTAAGTGTGCATGTGTGTGCATATATTAATATATATATACTTAAATATACGCATATACATACACAAAAATATATATATGATGTAAAACATATAAACGATACTAATCATAGTCTAATAAGGCTGTATGCTACCATAGCAAGTATGTGTATACATTTCCCCTTAGTTTTTTATACGTTCTCAAACCTATGCCTGAAAAAACTAGTTAATTTAATTATATAGAAGCATTATTAACGAAAAAATATATTTGTATGCAGATCTAACATGAAGGGGAAAATGAGGTAAAACAAACCTCCAAAAGGATGTAGCATAAATGAATAAATAAATATATATATATAAATACACATTTGCATGTTTGAAACCTCTAAAACAAACTATAAACCCAAAAAAAATTAAAAAAATAAAATATATATATATCCCTTTACAAGCTTATTTAACAGAATGTAAATACGAAGAAATGCTGCTTTCAGTTCTTCCTCTCTTTCTATTTTTTAATCTCTTCAGTGATAAATATAATAAAAGTATAAGAGGAAAAAACTTGATAATAAGTTGTGTATGAACTATATTTTCTCCTGTATTTATTTTTAGGTCTTTTTTTTTTTAAGTTCTTTCTTATTTTCTTTTTTTCATTTTTTATATAACTACAACCAAACATTCATACGCAAATAATTACATCTCACATTATACCAAACTAAGTCCATTTACATAAACATGATAATATCTATAGGGAAATATTACCAGTGACTTATGGAGCTCATTATCGCATTCTAAAAATATACATTTAAAAAGGTCCTTAATTCCTTTATTATTGTAAATAAATAAATATATATACATGTGTAACTCTTTTTTATTGTTTTTCTTTGTACATTTAGGAACAAATATAAGGAATACACATATATAAAAAAAAAAAAAATATATTATAAAAGTAATGACATACAAAAGCAATAAAAAAACAAAATATAAGAAAATAAGTCTTTTTTTTTTTTTTTTTAACGTGTGCAACGATTTCGGCTTATAAAAAAAAAAAAAAAAAAAAAAAAGTGCAAGAATATACAAGAAAAAATAAAGATAACCCTTTCTTTCCTATATATTTTTTTTTTCGCTGATATTAGTACACTTTACACAAAAACACTGAAAAAAAAATTTAACTGAATAAATATCAGAACTGATCTTGAACAAGCATTTACATGTGTCCATGCACATTAAATTATGACGCTTTTTAATATTTTCCCGTTCCCTATATATGTAGTACATTTTATGCGTGTATGTACTTTTTTTTATTTCTTAATTTTGATGGAACATTGCTTCCTTAAAAAGAGCTAGCATGTATGTACATATATATATATATATACATATGTGCAAGTGCTTATGTGACATGTACATTTTATTTTACGGTACTTTTTTAACTAGTATCAAGAGATCTTACGTAAAGAAAATTTACTACAGTGTAAGAAGTTTTCTTAAAGAATAATTTATAAATGTATTTAAATTTAATTTAATTCAATTTTTTTTTTTTTTAATCATTTAGATTAACTTCTTTGCAATATAGAGGAACGTGATAAAAAGAAAAAAAAGAAAAAGGAAAAAACTGACAAATCTTCTTACCTATTTATAATGGGAAAGAATAATGTAACGTTATCCTTGCAATGGGTAATATCAAAATATAGTGCTCTTTCTGATTTGGGGTTTGTTCTTATAAGATCCTTTTCCAAAATGTTCCTTTGGTTGATTTAGTTTTTAATTATAAATATACACATATGTCTAAATGATCAATGAAAAGAATTAAGTTTCCATCATTTCTAATGTTCGAATACTAAAAATTTTACACAAATATAAGGAAGAACAAAAATTTTAAGCTTCATAAAATCTAAAAAAAAAGTACTCGTTTATAAAATTATGTTGAATAAGATCGTAAATGCATGTCACAATTTTTAAGGATACTAAAATTTACACATATATAGTGATATTATTGCATGCGTATGCACGCACGAATATACACGCTTGCACGTTTGCTTCCAATTATTTAACCATGCTTGAAAATTAAAAACTCGACATGATCTAATTTAAAATGTAAAGCATTAAATATTTCATGGGTACAAAAAAATCCAAACTTATATCCAACAATTATATGCCATCCTTTTTCATTAAAATCCAAAGTTTCTTTTATTTTATCTCGTAAGGCTATTGATGCACCTCTCCAAGAATTAATTTTATTATTATTTATGTTATTGTATATTTCCTTTGCTACATTTATTAGTTTCATTTTTTTTTCATAGTTCATGTGCTCATATAATATATCACATTTGGGTTCCTCCATGTTTTCCCAATGTATGTGTACCTATATAAATATAAACTTGTTTTGTACTTTTATAAATTTATGTTTATATATATGCACATATCTTATGTTCCTTATCCATCAAAAAAAAAAAAAATAATAATAAATAAAATAAAATAAATAAAGCAAAAAACATGAAGCAATAATAAAAAGGAATAATCAAAATAAAAATAATTTTATACTTGAAAAATGAAAAACATGAGTTAAAGGGTACTTAAAAGCTTTAACTTTTTTTTCATTTTTGTACATAAACTTAACATCCATGAATCTACATAAAGACACATTCCCACGTAAATATACATCCATTTATGTAAAAAGATATAAGCAGTCAATTTTAATATTCTAATGAAAAATTTTACACGTAAATGAATGTCGAGAAAAATATTTTCCGCAACTATATAGAAAAAAAAAAGAATAATATTTTCACATAAATTAAGAGAAAAAAAAAAAAAATTTATATATATATAATAAAATACTGCTCGTGTTTCCTTTAAAGTAAGCCATTTTTTTGATATTCCAAATATGCGGGTAAAACAAAAAGAAAGTTTTTAATATTTTGAAAAATATACCTTATTTGTATTGCAAAATACCATTTAATGGTATTAACCTTTTCAATATTTTCAAAATATTGACCATTTTGTCCATTTTAAGTTCCTTACATGGAAAAAATGGAAAAATTCAAAGTTCTCGTAAATTCTCACCCTTAAATAGAATGACTGGAACAATAGGATAATACCTTGAAACGTAATAAATCATTTTAAAAATATATATTTATACGAAAAAATATTTATTTTTGGAATTTATTAACAGCTAAAAAGCTAAGAATTCCAATATTACTACCTTTAGAAAAAAAAAATAAAAAATTTATTACATCTCTTCAACACCCATTAATATTACACGAACCTTTGTTGGAAATACAAAATAGCAATTAACATTCTACTAAAAGGATTGATTTTTACACTCCAAAAAAATGAAATAACTTTTCTTAGAATACACAAATGACGAATTTGATGTTTTTACCTTTGACCATATTGCGTTTATAAAACGATTTTTTCACTAATTGTATCAAAATTATGTAAAAATTAAAATATATATATTTCCTCCTAACAAATAATAGAATTTCTATAAAATTTTTGTAAAGGTATAAATCTTTTGTTGCACACCTTTAGTTTATATGAATTAATAAATATCTTCGTATAAAAATTTTTATTTGCAACTTTTATGTAAGGAAAGAAAGTTTTATTTCATTTACGTATTGAATAGTAGCATTTCTTCTTATTATATTGCCTTCTGTAGATATGAATTTTTTTTTTTTTTTTTTTTCTATACCTTTTTTTTATACCTTAAAAGAAATAATAGAGTAAATAAGTGAATACATAAAATGAAAAAGACGGAATGTTCTGTATTTTTAAAAGTATAATACACATGGCAAAAAAAATTAAAAGTTATATGAGTATAATTATGCTTATGTGTCCTTTTTTTATTATTATTTTTTTCTGAAAAAAATAATTCGAATTGTATTTTTTCCTCGTTGTGCGCGTGTGTGTGTGCGTATTTGTGTATTTGTGTGCACTAGTACGTATGCTGTAAATTGTACAAAAACGCATAAATACATATATTCTTTTTTCTTTTTATATTCTTGTTATTGTAGTGAAAAGAAGTGTAACTGTTTTTTTTCTCTTTTTCTTTTTTTATTTAGCGAAACATTTTTATATCAAAATACACTTTTTACCTAAAAAAATGAGAAGTGAATAAGTGTGCATTTCTGTAACATAAAAAATCTCTAATGTAGAAAAATATAAATAGAAATTAATTATGGCTAATATACAAAATGAAAAAAATGAAACAACAGCAATTTTCAGTACAAAGGAGGAAGATTTATTTCAGATATACAAAAATCGTAACACAACTGAAGGCCATAAAAGAAAACAAAAAATAAAATGTTTAAATGTGCTAATTAGCTCTTTTCTGAGTGGCAAAAATGATGTTTGCACAGATTACAGGCCGTGTAAACTGGATGATAATATAGTATCATATAAGGAAGGACATAAGGTAGTATCAAATGACGAGGATCCGAATGTTCCTCCAAATACAGCAGTGGGGACATGTGTTGACAAAGGTGCATATCCATTTAGCATAAATAACCATAACGATGTTCTAATTTTTTCAAAGAAAAATATAGACAATGATTGTTTCCATTTGAAAAAAATACAAAGGGAATGCAATAAAATATATGATAATTTAAAATTTTACAAAGTACAAAATCACGATATACATAAATTTCGACCAGAAGAGGTAGATACGGATATAATAAAATTAAAGCACGATTTAGATTTTCTTGAATATAACGATTATGATATTTTTGGTGATAAGGATTCAGAAAAAGTTGCTTTACGATTAGTTCAAGAAAAATGTAAGAAAATTGTTCAAGGATTAAATTTTAACTGTGATTCAGTTGATATACGTGAAGTAATCGACATTTTAAATGTAATTACAACTCCAGATTTCGATGAAAGACTAGATAAGTATAAATATTTGAAACTATTTATTAATAAATATCATTATGTGTATCCATACGAAGACATTGCAGGATTAAGAAAAATTCGAAAATATGTTAAAAAAGTATATATGAACAAAGGAAAATTTTATATAAATGAAAACGACATTTCAAATATGTATTTAAAAACTAATTTAGAAAATATTATAAAAAATGAATATTTTATAAATAATATGTTAAATTTGCACATAGATAATGGAAAATTCTGGATACAGCTTGTTCATAATATATGGATTCCCCTAATTATAGAAAATTTTAATTCTACACATAATTCATTTTATTCTTATTTAATGAATTATGAGAATGATGCCGCAGTTCTTGATCAGTACACATTTTCTAGGAATAACGGAAAATTTTACAAGTTTTCCCATTATATTTTCACAGGTAAAAAAATTTGATCCATTTATTTTGCTGCCTATTTGGGAGGTGCTACTTTTATCATTCTTTTGTAAACAATTACGCACATTTTTATCAGCTAAAATTTTTTTTACTTGTTAGCTAAAATTATGTTTTTTCTTTTTCACTAGCTAATATTTTCTTATTTTTTCTTTTTTCTTTTTTTTTTTTTTAATGTTCCACTTTCCCCTACTGTAATTATGCTTCATTTACCTCACACACCCAGGCATATTATTCTGCGGAGTTCCAAGCATTTACAGACTTCTAATGAGGTTACATGTGTACAAATACATTGAGATTCGAATTAACATGATATTAGAAAATAATTATAATAATATATACAATGAAGTAGTTATATCGAGTTTAAATTACAATATAGATATAATTAGAAGTCTATTTCCCTTTTTTAAGGAATTTATAAATATAGACATAGAACAAATAGCTAATAATTTTTTGGAGTCTCCTTTTTTTAATATAGTCATTTCTTCCTTAAAAAAAGAGAATATTGAAAAAGTTACAGTAAATCAAAAGTACTTAAATTTTATTAACTCTTTTTTTCTTATGATAACAGAATTTTTATATGGAATACCAAATAAAAAATGCATCGAAAAAATAAATGAAAATAAAATAAAATTATTTTATATGTTTGACGAAATTTTCTATGGCGATATGAATATATTAATTGGTAGAGATATTTTACTATTTATAGCTGATTTGTTATGTTTATACAAATTAAGTTCTATATATATAAAAAAAAAATATTGTGAAATCATCTTAAATGCAACAAATACTATTAAAAATATATACTATAATAAAGGGTTATTAATAGATGAAAAGACATGGAAACAAGTTTATGTAATTGCTGTAAAAATTAACCATTTCATTGACTGTGCTTTACAAAGAAAACAAACGATAAACGATAATATCATGTTGCAAGAATTAACTTTGATTAATAGGTATTATTTTAATAATTTAAAACAAGAAAATTCTTTAGGAGAATTTTACTTTTTGAAAAATATAAATTACGGTATTTATTGCTGGAATTCTGTGTGCAATAAATTCACCAACATACATTCATTTGAGTATAATCAAAATAATTTTGAGTATTGTCATGGTTGTTATATTGCTACGTATTGTTCAGAACAGTGTAGATTAACACATTTACTTTCTTCTCATCACAATGTATGCGTTTACTTTAAAACTATTCCCTCCTTCTTGAAATTTAACACTTTTAATGTTGATTATAATTATCATGATATGAGATATTTAAACATCTTCCAACACATTGATACATTCGACAAGAAAAATGAGAAATATAAAATTATCTATTGAACCATTTTTTCTTTTTTCTTAAACAAGTGCACCCAATTGTTAAAACCTTTACATCGAGTTTGTGTACTAATATGAGTTCTTATGTACATGTGTACATATTTTACCTTTTTTTTTTTTTTTTTTTTATAAATTTGTGACTACGTTATGTGTCATCTCTCCCTATCAAAATTTAATGCAAAAATTTGCAAACAAATACAACTGCGTGCTTATGTACATATGTATATATGCACATGTGTACATAAAATTTCATATGCAATTCATTCGGATACTCCTTAATAAATCCTTGCATAAAGTACCTCCTCCGAAATGTCTTCAATACCTCTTTTCTGGAATCCATCCTCTCTCATTATCTCTGGAAAGGAACATGAAGAAATTTATAAAAACAAAAAAAATAAAAAAATAAAATAAAATAAAATAAAAGTAACTTTGTAAAAAGTAAATCTAATTAATCATTTTATACAATTATATTCAGGGCACATGAAAGCATAGATCTATTATACTTTTCTACATTCATTTTGTTAAGTATTACGTATATATAAATCTGTTATATCTTGCTCTCTCATTAGATCTGTATAGGCTAGTTCCATTCTTCTTTCTTTCTTCAATTATTTGATTTTCCCTAAATTTCACATACTTAAAGGAAAACATAAATATGCGCATATATATATATATATATATATATATATATGTATACATACACACATTTGTGCGCTTCTGTGTGCGCGTTATGAAATGCTATATATGAATTTGGTAATATTTCATATTCTTCTTCTTTTATTTATATACTTCAAGGTTTTCGTATTTTTCTAAGCATTTTCTCATTTTAATCATTAAATCCTTGCACTTTAAGATTGTCCATAGTCTTCCTACAGAACATTCCACATATTCATCAATTTCTGCCCTAACGAAAAAAGTGCAGTAAGACATATTAACATATATATACACAAGTGTATATAAATTCATACGTGTACTGTCCCCTCTTAACAATTTAATTGAATTCCTCTTTTGATTCACTTATTTATGTTTTACCTGCATTTATCTCTTAATTCTAAGGCTAATATTTTTTGAACTTCTTTCTTTTCCTTTTGTTCCACCACTAGAAATTTTCATATGTAACGAGAATATAATAGTGTTGCATCCATGTGCAAAATAAGTACATAAACATGTAAGCTTATATATATACGCTTAAATATATATATATTCATATATACATAAAAATATACAAAAAAAAAAAAAAATATATATATATATATATATACATCAATACTTTGTGAACATTTTTCATACATCACAATGCTCTTCATCTTATACACGTTTACAGAAACTTATGTCATAATATTTACGTACGTGTAGATTCCTTTATTTCAAAGTATGGAATTCTATTGTTCCTGTTATTTTCTATAAAATCTTTTGGTAACGACTTTTCAAAATTTTCTTTTTTCTCATCATCATAATTATTCTTTATTTCTTTTTGATCTTCTGGTCTTCTTATTGGGGTCCATATTTTTCTCATTTTATTTTTACATAATCGTTAAATATTTACATGGAAAATATTTTTAAGAAAATTCTATATACTTAATGCATGTATGTGTGTACAAGGGTATGTATTCGTATATGTATGCAATATTTTTTTTACGAAACCTCTAAAAAAATTATTCCAATTTTGCTTGTAATTTTTTTTTGATAATAAGCTGCTATATACTGATATATCCTGGCATAGGAACATTTAATTCGTAATATGATATATAACAAAATAAGCACAAAGCTTATACTTAAAAATTAATAAAAATTAACATTTTCTCTCCATACACATGTGAACATGCTTATTATGCATCGGCTATAAAAATTGATTGTGTGAATTATAGATCTTTCATATAATAACTTAAAAAAGTTAAAAATACTGTTAACAATTTTAAATTTTTTTATATATCAAATTTTTACAGTCACAAAAGGATAACGTTGAGCAATAATCTTTCGGCGTATAAAAAAATGAGTACCAAAAATACAATAACTTATTTTTCGTTGTGATTTCTCTCAATATATTTTCATGACATTTCCATTTTATGATTTTAAAAATTAAAAGCTTAAAATAAGATCATTCCAATAAGTTTAACTTAAAAATAGGGAAAATAATTTTTTGCACATATGTTTATAAATATATTTATACATAAAATATTCACATATTTTAATTACAAATATTATTAAGTTTCACATTTAAAAAAAAAAAAATGATAACAAATTTAATAACAATCATTAAAATCGTAGAATAATACTATTATAAGATGATATAAAAAGTATAATTACACAAAAAAAAGAAAACAAACAGTGTACATACATACTTGTACATATGGTAGGTATATAAGCCTAAACATGCTAAGCAAAGGCAGCAATTTAACTAACATAAAATAGCGGAATGGTGAAAAAAAATGAAATGGAAAAACAACCTATATTCCTATATTAAAAATTATACTTCCTTTTTAATTACGATTTTTTCTTTTTTAACAATAACTGTAACTTATATCGTTGCAGTATTCTTTTGTAATAAATTTTGAACTTTCATAATTTTTCTAATTTTTAAAAGTTCCAATTTGTATGCTCCCCTTTATTATGCTCATAACAAAAAAAAAAAAAAAAATTAATCCTCGCATAAGGGCATATTAAATTGTGATGCGATTTTGTTATACCGTTCCTTTATCTGCGGATGATGTAAAACAACACCATTTAATTGATTTCCTAAAGTAATCCAGTTATTTCTAACATTATGAGGTCTTCCAAAAAGTTCGATTTTTAAATTTTGAGGACATAATCTTTCTATCAATGAATATATTTCATCTGGTTTCCTCGACGTTTCTCTTACCTCTGATACAATAACATTACAATCAATATTTCTATTAATAACTGGATGTCCTTTAATACCAACTAAACAATGTTCTTTTGAGTGATTCAACCAGTGGCCTGTTCTACCTGTTCTTATAATTCGTTGTAAATGGTTTGTTTTAACCCACAAAATTTCTTCTACTCTTGTATATCCCCATATTTGTAAACATTCTCGTGCTAGTTCCATAGCTCTTCCTGTTACCCATAAGAAGATCATACCTTCATCTTGTATTAACTGTACCGGTAATCGCTTCATTTCATTATCTGTCATGGTACCATAAGGCAAATCCATATGTATATCCCAAGGTGGATCTGCCATTACAACACTAACATACTGATTAAATATACTCAAATCAAAATTTCTTAAGTCACATCTTATCCACTGGGGTCCATACGTATTATCATTTACGTTATATATATCCACTTTATTTTCATTTACATTTTCTTGATTTCTAACTACTTGATCGTCTTTATCGACTGCATAATGAACGAACTTACATGTTTCTATATGTCTACAAGTATCTAAATATGAGCAATCGCCTAGTGATACGTCTGTATGCTCAGATATAATTTTCTTAAAGTGTACTTTGTTACATTCTGTACTATGCTTTTGACAATTTTTTTTCGTCAAATATGGACATATAATTTTTACAGAATCATCTTTTTTTTGAAATTTCTTAATTCGCATTTCTTCAATTACAGTTGGCGCCTCAATAATGGAAAGTATACTAGTCTTTTCTTGTTTTATTTTTTTTTCCTTTGCTGTTGGTTCGTTTAATAAATTTTCTAAATAACTTATCTTGTTATTACTACTATTATTATTATTACTATTCCTGTTCTCTTCTTTATATTTGGTGTCGTATTCCCCAGAGCAATTTGTATTATTTACTTTTTTTTTTTTTTTTTTCATTTTCTTGAAGCACGGAGTTATATGTATTATTATTGCCACCTTCCATCAAGTTACTATTATTTTTATATTCATTTGGGGTTCTTATACCAACCATTTTTTTCCCCTCATTTTTGACCTTATCACCACTTTTTGCATTACTTAAATTAGTTGCTTCACCAACATTTTTGTAATTATTATTAGTAAATTGATGTATATATCTAAGTAATAAATGTTTAATGTTTTTTATATAAATAACTTTTATTATTATATTAATACCTACATTTTCTATATCTATGCAAGTATCTTCTAATTTAATTTCTTTATGTTTTTCAAATGTGTTATCTAATTTTTCCTGATTTAACTCATTACTATTTATGATAGTTTTGTCTTCTCCTCTTACGGTATTTTTATACGACAAATATATCAATATGTTATTCAAAATATTTATTTTCAACAATTTTACATTTTTCCGATTTCTGTTTTTAATTTCTCGTAGAATTTCTACCGAAGTTAACGATGTATTAGTGACATTTTGGTTTTCATTTTCTTTACCACACATATGTAGTAGTAATTTGCATGTATATATTAATAAAATTGCACTATTACATATATCTATATTGTTTAAATCTGTTAGAATTTCGTACATGTTATTATTATTAGTAGTAGATGAATTATTCACCCAAGAATTGTTTTTTTTTCTATCACTATTTTTATTTCGGTCTATATCTTGGGTAGCCATGGAGCAACCAATAGAAGATGAACTATTTGCATTTTTATTTATATTTGAATAGTTTTTTCCAACGTTTTTATTAGGATTATTTATATTGGGCAAATCATGTACAGGTACGTTGGAATTAGTGGAAATCGTTTCTTCTTCATTGTTATTATTACGATCCTTTTTACTGTTACTTAAGATTTTTTCAAAATCCTTCTTCCCCCTTTTCATATGTTCATCATGATCATCTCTGTTCCCATACTGGTCATAGTGCCAATAATCCTTTTTATAATTCAACTGGTTGTAGCTGCTACTACTGTTATTTTTATTATTATTATTACTATTATAATTGTCATTATTATTATAATTGTTATTACTGTTATTATTAATGTTATCGTAACCACTTTTTTTGACACGTTTTCCTTCTTTTTCTATTTTTCTATCTTCTTTTAATTTATTAGAGTCTTTCTGTGACATAAATTTATTTGCTTCATCATGTTTTCGTTCATACGTATTATTCTCTTCATTTTTTATTTTTTCTCGTTTTTCTTTTTCCAAAATTGCTTCTTTTTTTTCCCCAATATTATTATCAATTATGTTTATGTTTTCGAGCAATTCCCTTTTTCTTTTTAGATATTTTTCCCTTGCCAACGACATTTTTTTCCTTTTTAATAATTTTTCAATTCGCTTGTTTTTATATATTCTCTTTTGGTCTTACAATGGTATACGTATTGTAATTAGTGGGCAAAATTTTGAATAATGTATTTTTCTAATTAAATTTTTTATTCGTCACATTGTACCAAGGATTATTTTTATTCCTTTTATTCACTTATTCACTTATTCATTCATTCATTCATTCATTTTTTTTTTTTTTTTTTTTTTTTTTTATTTATATACTATATATTTACTATAACATAATGATAATATAACAAAAACAAAAAATGCCATTTTTTTTTTTATGCAGAATGACTATTCGCGCGAAATAAATTTTAAAAGGACATTTTTCAAAAAAAGTTACACATATAAGTATGGATAAATATGCATGTACAAATATATATAATAATTATGTAGCTTTTGTATTTTTAAATCAGTTATATTTTACAAAAAAAAAAAATTTTTTTATGAGGGAGAAAAAGGAAAAAATGGAAAAATGTATATTTCAACCAGACCTTTCAAACTCATTCGGAGGAGCAAATCCTTTCTGATATAACAGTTTCTTTTCATTTTTATAATAGTTCATTGTTTTTAATGTTTTAATGTATTAATATTTCTTTATTTTAAAAATGAAAAAAAAAAAAAAGGTATTTAGCTTAGCTTTTTTTTTATTACATACTTGAAGATATACTGCGATTATAATTTTTTTTTTTTTTTTTTTTTTTGAAATTCTTTATTATTTTCAAAACCTATAACATATGATTTACATCTTTAAGTTCTCTTGAGATGTTTGTATATATTTGGTTATACACGCGTACGTAAATACATAAATAATATATACATACATATACACCTAAATGGTATGTATTCTGTTTGTGCATGTTTCTCAGTTGTTTCCCTCTATGGGCATATTCTTTTAAAATATAAGAGAGGAAAAGAAGTACGCAGTGAATATGTACAAAGATATATGCATAGTACAAAATATATTATGTTACTTAAAAAATTGCTTTGGCCAAAATATAAAAATGTAAAATGCATTTTCACTGCTTACATTTGAGCGAAAGAAATTATACATATATATATGCACAAGAGCAAAAATAAGTTTCCAGTAATACATGTAACAGTATACACATAAGCAGATAGACGCAAAGGTGAAATGATAAAAATCACATTTATATACATGTTTATCTAAAAGTCTATATCTGTTTTAATCGGAGTACGAATTGATTTTAACCTTGTAATCGTTTTCTCTTTCTTTTCAAGACGCTTTATTTTTTTTTTTATATTTTTTTGCATCTTCATCTGCTGAACTGTAACGTAATCTTTATAATTCACATTTTCGAAAATAATTCTACCTTTAAAACATTCTTCAAATATTTTAATAATATGTAAGGTGAATTGGGGTCCTATTTCTACCAATTTTTGTTTATTAATATTATTAGAATCTACTAGGGTTAATGGTAAAATTTGATAATGCCGAAAATAAATTAAATTATTTGTATAAAAAAAATTATAACAGTGATCATAAAATGGTTTGCTCAAAGGATGATAATTTGGTATTCCAAAGACGTGAATAAACATTTCTTTTATTAATTTCAAATGTTCTAATTCATCAAAATGTTTACTAAAAATTAAAAGGGGTCTTGAATATAATAAACAGTTACCTGAAAATATTAAACTATGTAAAGGTATATAATCTAATATTTCAAAATATAACGATGGACCCGTTACATTTTTGCATATCCATAAACAATACCGTTTTCTTTTTATGTCAAAAAATATGATATTATTACAATTTCTGCTATAACTTATATCACTTAAATCACTTTTTGTAGCCTTTTTGTTCCATTTACTCTCTACCTTATGATGTGGTAATAATAATTTTAAATTTTCAATAAATGACTTACAATTCTTTTTTTTTAATGATGATCGCACAATTAGAACTCTTTGTTTGTTTTTCCATAACTCGTTTTTTCTTATATACGTTGCTTCTTTTAATAAATAAGGATCTTCATCTATTTTAAAAGAATCTTTATCCTTACTGTCAAGAATGTCTGTGTTAAGGTCCTCTTTTCTATCTACTTTTAACTTTTTGCTGTCTTTTTCTGCCTGACTTTTTTCAACAACAGAAGAAACAGTTTCTGTGTAAATACTATCATCACCTGTTTCTTCCCCTTTAGTTAAAGCTCTTTTTTTGGTGACCACCTTAAGGTGATAATTTTTATTTCCCTTCCTTTTTTTATTGACAATTTTATTAGCATTAACTGACGACAGCACACATGTTTTTTCATTGTTTTTATTTAACTCTAGTTCCAAATTTTGTGTTATATCTATAGTATCTTCTAATTTACCTCTTGCTAATTTTTTTTTATTATCTTCTTTTCCTTTTTTCATTTTGAGCTTTCCTCAATTTTGTTTGTTAAGTGTAAAGTGTAATAGTGTAATTATGTTACAAATAGCTATTCATATAGATTTATCTTTTTAATTTATATCAAAAATAAACAAATGTAGGATAAATAACAAAACAAATGTGGAATATAGATAATAAGGTGTAGAGTAAATCGTTGGAAATGTAGATTAAATAGGTAAATAGGTGTAAAATAAATAAATATACGAATAAATTCATCAGTTACAATATTTTTCCGTACACTGTACAAATCATAAAATCTTTGCGGAAACAGTAAATATATTCCTTTATTAATTACTATTAAATAATTAACAAGAAAGATGCTTAAAAGGTACTTTTATATTTGTTTATATATTCTCATATTATGAGTACTTTCAATAAATCTGTTTTATTTTGCTTCATTTTGTTTTATATCGTTTTATTTTTTTTTTAAATGAAGCAAAATACGCTATATAGGTAATGTGAAATAATACTCTTCAAAGTTTTTTTAAACAGATAATATATATTTTATATATACTCAAAATGGTATATGTATTTAAAAAAAATTTTTTAAGCTTTATAAAAAAAAAGGAAAAAATAGGCAAAATGACCAATAAATATTCAGAAACTTTTAACAAGTTATAAGAACCATTAAAATGTTTAAAGAGTAAATCGTGGAGTTACTCATTGTTAGCAAAATAGTAAGGCGGGAAAATGTCATGTGGTATGAAATTTATATATTATGTATATGATAACAGTGCTGATGTAATAGCAATTTACGAAGAATTTTGCTTGTGGGGTAATGATAATACGGCATATTTATGTATAAATGCATATATTTATGTTAATGATATATAGTAAAAAAAAAAAAAAAAATCATTGACATATAATATACTTGCATTAATTGTAGCAATGCATAAAGTAAAGAAAATTCATATTTTAAAATTTAGCTACAACTACGTGAACCAGAGTGATTATTTTAACTGTAGAGAAAATCACTGTTAAAAAAAAGTAGCTTATGTATATATATATATATATATATATATATATATATATATATATATATATTTATATATTTATATAATACGTAATAAAATGAAGAACGCTCATATTTTTAAATTAATAAACTCATTTGAAAAATAATACAAAAAAAAAAAAAAAAATAATAATTAAAATAAAAAGAATAAAACGAATTCTTATATAGTAAGTGTAACTTAACGCAAGAAGAATACCAAAAAAACAACGATTACTTTTATAAAATAATATTTATGAGCATAAAGGTAATACATTTTGGAAATTTTATGTTTAAGAAATGTAAGTTTCTCGTTCATATGATTATTTTTTGAATATCTCAATATATATACATATATGTAGGTATTTATGCGTGTATATATGTATGTATGTATATGTACACAGGAACGAACTTTTAGCATAGAACAGCATGCATATTGATAATTATTTAGAGTATGTTTTATATTAATAACGTGTTCCCTATTTTTTCTTTTTTTTTTACGAATAATAGTTACATAAAGGATATATATTTATATACACATATATATTTGTATAAATGTATCTTTTTATATTTATGACAACAAAATGAATAACGTAAAAAAGGGAGAACTAAATCAAAATGGAGAAAAGGAAAATGTAGAATCACCACTATCATTTTCGATCAGCGAAAATTCAAACGAAACAAACATGAAAAAGAAAGTTAAGAAAGTGAGTTTTCTCCTAGATAAAGAGGAGAACCATATAAAGAAGGACGAAGGAAGTAGCATTGATGATAGTTCTGAAGATCGTATGGTTAATATACAAAATGGTATTAACCTTAATAATAAAGCTGATTGTGCTAGTAAAAAATGTTATGATAATACCAATGATAATATAATGAAGTATAATTATAATGGTAAAAATATAAGCAGTTATAATATAGTGAAACAAGAAGATAACATAAATAACAGTTTAAGCTGTGCGAGTTATATGGATTTCGATTATAAAGATAATACGAATGACTTCATTTACGAAAAGCAAGAGAGGTATGAGAAGAACGAAAAAAATGAGAAGATTGAAAAATACGATAAGCGCGAATTTACTGATAATGAAAAAGACCATCGTCGAACAAATATTCATATATATGAGGAAGAAATAAAAGATATTTTAAATGAGGACGAAGTAAAGGATGTATTAGATGAGAGAGAAGTAAAGAATGATTTAAATGAAAGAAAAGTAAAGGAAGCATTAAATGAAAATAGGGGTGGTAATAAAAAAGACGGGTTTGAAAAATCGTATAATGACAGTCTAAATAACTATCTTTCTTCCTCCTTTGTGGATATTCTAAATACAATTCATGAAAATAAAAAAGATCAAAGTAACTTGAATGGAAGAAAAACAAGTGAGCATAGTCATAATAATAGTAATAACGATAATAGTAATAATAATGGAGATCATATGATGAATGCTTCTAATCCCAGTAACGGAAAAAATTACGAAAATAGAGATTTTACAGATACCTTAGAAAGTGACAACTTACGACTAATTCCATGTATTTTATGTGGAGATACAATTAAAACAAACGCTTCGAAAATGTGTAACAATTGTATATTACAAAATGTGGAAAGTAATAGCATGAATATAAATAAAGATACCTATTTAATATACTATTGTCGTGAATGTCGAAGATATTTACACAATAAATGGGTTTATTGCGAGCTGGAAAGTAAAGAATTATTAGCTTTATGTTTAAAAAAAGTCCATAAATTAAAAAAGTTAAAAATACTCGATGCCAAATTTTTATACACAGAACCTCATAGCAAAAGAATAAAAATTCATTTAACTGTGCAGGAAGAGTTGATCAATAACTTTATTAGCGAAATAGAATTAATTTTACACTATGTAATTAAATATACTCAATGTGATGATTGTAAAAAAAAGTATACTCCATATACATACAATACATGTGTATCAGTAAGACAAAAAGTCGAACATAAAAAAACATTGCTATTTTTAGAAAGCCTATTATTGAAATGTAATATGAATGAAAATATTATTAATATTGTTTCAAATCCTGATGGGTTAGATTTTCATTTTTTATCAAGAAATGATGCATTAAAATTTTGTGATTTTATTTTAAGTAAAACAATGTCAAAATATAAAAACTCAAAACATTTAATTAATCATGATGCAAGTAATAATACGTATAACTATTTATACACTTTTTCTATTGATATATGTCCAATATGCAAATTTGACTTAATTTTTTTTCCAAGAGATTTATCTATGAAATATGGAATTAAAAGTTCTTTCTACTTATGTATGCACGTTTCTATTTTTATTATTTTAATTAATCCTTTTTGTTTTTTAAATAATGCGCATATATCACAAGAAAGATACAACAAGCATCCCTTCCTCCCTCTGTTAAGTAAAGCCGACGCTAAGGTATTTCTAATACTCAATGTAGAATACATTGACAGTGACCCATATTCTAAAAACAAAAAGAAAAATTATGTAGGAAATAAAGATAACAATAATAAATTAAACAATAACAGTAATGCTTTAGATGATAATAATTCATTTGCAAATGCACAAGGTAAAAACAAAAATAATATAAAAAATAAAAATAATTTAAAAAGAAAAATAAAAAATTTTACCAACGCTCAAGATATAGAAGAATATTCTACGGATGATGACTATGTTATTAACGATGATGATAAAAACAGTCTTACAGATACAAAAAGCTGTAAATCATCCTCAAGAAAAGTAAAATTAGATAAACTGGTGTATGCGTATGTCGAATTATATGACGAGTCCAATGGAAACACCATACTAACAAAAACTTGTAATGCAAAACATTTAAAGCCAGGGGATTATGTGAATGCATATGACTTAAGAAAACATACATTCGATAACGAAATAAGTTTATATTTAGAAAAAAATGATAATTATAATATAATTATTATTGATAGAGTAAAATCAAAAGAACGACAAAAAATTGAAAATGAATTACAGGTTCAATATAACAATATTGAAACCGTAAAAAATATTAATGAAGAAGATGTCTTTAAAAGAATTGTTCTAAACAATTGTAGAGACATAGAAAATATGACAATCAAAGGAGCCTAAATTTGATTTTACTGGCCTACTTTGTTCAAAAATGTAGTATTATCGAATTTGTTTTTTCGCCCCAACACCACTAGTGTGCTTCTGCGTGTCTGTGCATACATATGTGTACATATATACATACTGATCCATTTACTGATGTATGATAAAATACAGATGTGTACCCTGTTTAATGCAGTTTCACATACTGAGTTTCATACATTTACGCCTTCATACGTATATACCTGCACATGATTGTTAACCCAATTTTATGTTTAACATAAAGGATACTTTCATTAAAAACTCGTAAAATGCATGTATGTACATGAACATATATACGCTTATGTATACATATGTTGGATATTTATTTGTGGTAAATTAAAAAATTTACCATATATATTAACAGATGTATGTTTGATATTGAAGATCTTACTAAGATATAAAAAATATATATATATTTTTTTAAATTATTATAATTGCATAAATAAACACATATTCCGATCTCTCAATTATATTAGAATAATCATCTTGCGAATGTAACTACATATAAATGTATTTCTAATATAAAGGTGTTATAAAATGAAGTGGGAACAAAAATATGCCAAATGACGAAGTCATGACGTTCGTAAAATTTATCCGTTTATGTAAATCTATATATAAAGAGGAGGATACAAGAACATATATATTTAGTCAAATTATTATACCCAAACATTGCAGAAAAAATCGTAGACATACATTTGTAAAATTAAAAATGAAAATAAATTAAAATAAAAAAAAAAATATATAAAAATAATAAAAAATTAATAAAAATAAAATAAAGTAAATGATATAAAAATAATAAAAAAAAAAAAAAGTAAACAAAAAAAAGCCTTATGCAAATTCAAACAAAAAAAGGGGCCAAATATTTCCTCATAAATCTCAAACCTGACAGCACACTCAAATGATGACAGTTATTTAAATTTTTAAATAATGTATATACATCTTACTACTGTACCTACGCTGTTAAACAATGCCATAAAATTTCATTTTCATTATTCAAAAAATTTAGAGCTGATTGTTTCTTAAAAATTCCTTAACATTGTCAGCAGATGATGTTTCATATGGATCCGTCTGTATATTATGCTGTTTATCATTTTCTTGAAACATTTTTATTAAAATATTGTTTTCAACTATAGCAACAAATCTCCAAGGTCTCATGCCCATAAAAAAATTAGACTTATCTACAAGCATGTTCATACTTTCAGTGAATGAGCTATTGCCATCACTAATATATTTTATATTTTTTATGTTCATATTTTTAAACCAACTCTTTAATACAAATATATCATTATTGGTAATACAATAAATGTCATCAAATTTATTTTCCTTAATAAAATAATCATATTCCTTTTCATATTGTGGTATCATTTTAGATGAACAAGTAGGTGTAAATGCTCCTGGTAAACTTATTAATAAAATTTTCTTATTTTTAAATAATTCATGCGTATTAATAGCTTTAAAATCATCTTTTTCATCCACTTGTGTTATGTTATTTATGTTTTTTACATCAATCTATGACAATACAAGGGGTAAAAAAGTTTACAGCGTTATAATGAATAATATATAACAGTATTTTTATAAATCAAAAAAGTGTGCGTTGAAAAAAAAAAAAAAAAAAAATACAAATTGCTCAAAGGAATCAAAAGACAACACAAAAATATCAGAGAGCTGTGTGTAACATGTATGCATGTATGTATATATATATATATATACATATACATGCTCACATATGTTGCTCTAATTTTTTTTTTTTTTTCCATTTTCTTATACCATAACTTTTACATTTGGGATTAAGTCATTTTCCTTGATGTCGTTTGCTAAATCTATGCTTTTTGACTCGTATAATTTTTGCGAAGATCTACCAATTGAGTTTCCCCTTTTTGATACAATATTTAGTGACTGTTTATGTGACAAGTTTTTAAAACAAAAATAAAGTTTTACTAAAGTAAGATAAAGAATTAATATAATTTTCCTCATCTTTCTTACAGGTCTGTTCCGATATGAAGAAGTTATAAACAACAATTTGATAAATTGAAATGTCAGATGCAAGTATTTGTTCGTGTTTATTTTCTTAGTACAAAGTCGAAACATGCATAAAAATGTATGTAGAAATATGCATATAAGAATAACGAACGGCAAAATGTGATATGTATATATATATATATATATATATATTATAATGCCAACTCCAAAAAAGGTTAAAGGATAAAAAATAAAGCATGCACCCAAAATTATATTTTTCTCTTATTTTAATTCTCGATTACTATTTTTTAAACCTCCTCTTTTCACATGAAAAGATAAAAAGAAAAATGAATATTCCGTACCCTTGCTACAATTTTTGTATCACTATTAATATCTTTTTTTTTTTTTCGCATTATTTTTCATTGTTTTATATTTATATTAAATACAATATATACAATTAAAAATGTAAACACGGGAAAAATATTTTAAAATAGATGATACACAAGAGCAAGCCAGTAAACTAAGTGAGGATATTTATATATTTGGAACTTTAATTTTTGTTATTCTCTTTTGGGAAGTGCTGTTTTGTACACTTTTTGTTCATTCTTCTTTTGTATAACATATGTATACATGTATATTAAGTTCACAAATTAAAATTGCAATTATATTTTTTAAAAGAAAACGACCATGGTACTTTAATAAACGGTCAACATTCATGGATGAAACAAAAAAATTTAGAAACGTATATATTAATAAAAAGGAGCCAATATTGTAAAAAAAGTAGAACAAATAACAGTCGGCACAAAAGTTAAATTAACTCACATATGTGTATTTTAAAATAATAAGCAAATTTAAAAGGTTATAACAGCAAAAAAAAAAAAAAAAAAAAAAAAAAATCAATATATGTAATATGAAAGAACGTATATATATATAAATATAATATATAGAAAAATAAAAATGAAGCAGGGATGAAAAACAAACGAATCTACCTTTACTGTTAACAAAATTGTATAAAAACAGGGTAAACCAATTTAATTTTAAAATAATGACACATGTGAAGAAACAAATAAACAAACATACGTACGCATATACATACAAACATGTATACGTGAATGAATGAGCACTGCGTGGGAAATACATGTAAAGAACAAACACTTTTTTCAAAGGGAAAATAAAGGCATTACAAACATATGGTACTATAAACCAAACACGAGTTAATAATGTCATGATTCATATAGTTTACTGTTTTGTTCTGTTTGTCATTTTTTATACTGTTATACTTTATTATATATTCTATTTTATTGTGTTGCAATTTATTGTATATTATTTTATTCTATTTTATCTTTTTCTTTATTTCCCCCTCTAAATTTCCACAACAGTCCCGTACGCTTTAACAGTGTTTATACCCCCATCTGGATATATGTTCAGGCGCAGATGAGATGATATGATATCAGTTAAGGGTACATTACTCGACGTGCTATTTTTAATTGTAAAGAAATTTATATGATTTCCTTTAATATATGATAAAGGCAATAATTCTTTCCATACAATATTTTGTATATTTTCATTGAAAAATTTTATCTGCTTAGATTTTTCCTCAGAATGTACTTCTTTCAAATAACAGTAATCTATAGAAATACATAAAGGAAAATTATATTCATAAAATATGGTATTTATCTCTATATATTTTATATTCGTGATAAAACTTAACTTTATTATACAATAATTGTTATTAAAAAATACGGATGATATATTATTTAGACTTAAATTTTCTACATAACGTAAAGGTCTATTTATTAATCTTCTAGTTTGCCAACCCATAACATAATTTGAATTTTGGTCGATTAATATATTTTCAGATTTTCCATAAAATTCATCAGTTGTATATACCACATTAGATCCATCTAATATATTACATACATTAATTGTCTTCTTATAATTTTTTTTCCTTTCCTTTTCACTTATTTTTATTTCTCCATATACCCTTAATTTATTAATTCCTCCATCTGGCAGTAAACATACTATCAAATGAGTAAATATTTTGTTACATGTATTTATGTTAAAACAATTGTGGTTATAATCCTTAAACCCTGGGTTCATTCTTTCGTCTTCCAATATTGAAACCCATTGATACTGTTTGTGTAAATCGTTATATATCTTCTTTTCAACTGAATAGTCGTTATCCAGATATAACGTGTTTGAATTATACAAATTCACGTTAAAGGGGAAATCCTCCTCTTCATTGTTTTCGCCCTTTCCCTTATCACCGCCCTCATAATGATCATCAATATCGCCATCATATTCGTCCTTATCGTAATTTCTATTATTTATATTGTTTCTGTCATTTCTGTTATTTCCATTACCACGGATGTTACTAACGCAATTAGAATCATTTGCGCAATTCATTGTATTACTAGTATAGCCACTCCTTTCGTATTCCTTGTTATAATTTACATAATTTTGATAACTATTCATATCAGTACTATTGTTACTTGTACCATTTCCATTCTTAAAAATGGACGACTTTTTATTTGAACACCTCTTGTGAATTTCTGGGTACCTACTAACTATTTCTCTTGTAACGTCCACCAGTGTATACAACTTATTATCTATATAACGATATTCATTCCCATTGGCGACGAACGAAGTCGATTTGGGATTACTTCTTAAATTCTTGAACTTATCATTGTATCTTAATATTTCTAAATAATTTTCATATTCTTGGTCTGATTTATCAAGGGGGTCTATTAAAATAGGTTCATAAAAATATTTATTTCTTTTAAAATATGTTTTTCCATCCAATAATAATTCTATTTCCTCCCTACTGTTAAAGAGATTATTCTCTGGCTCTTCCTTTTTTCTAATACTACTACTATTATTATTACCACTTGTAATATAACTTTTCTCATTGTTCTTATTAGTTTCGTGCAAATCTTTTCTCAGTACGATATCACTATTTTCGTTACTTTTCTGGTGGTGGTAAAAATTTTTTTCAAAAATTAAATCATTTTTTTTTTTTTTTTTGTTTTCATATTTAATTTTGTCTACATATTTTGAAAAGGATTCAGAGCTGACTAAAATATCATCTTCAATGTACGCCCCTTCAATAGAAACATATGGCGCATAATTCCCTAAGAAGTTGTTTGTATCGATATCTATACCTTTAATTAATGTGGGCTTACATAATTTTACTATACAAAAATCAAAATATTTTTTTATTCTCCTTTTAGTTAACCACCCAGGACATGAATTGTCATTAGGGGAGAAGGAAGAGGACGAGGGGTACATCAAACATTTTGAATAAAAATTTGGCCCATTTTTTCCCTCCTCATTATTAACATTATTATTAGTATCAATATTATTAAAATTATTATTGTTACCATTATTATTATTTCTAATATTACTGTTGCAGTAACTCATACGTTCCCCAGAACTCTTTTCGATATTTTCCTTTTTCGCTAAATTAAAGCCTTTGTTTTTATGTATTCCAGTACGTAAATTATTGTTTAATACATTATAGAGGTCATTAGAGCAGTCTTCATAATATCCCTTATCCGCACTTATATTAAAAGGTTTATCTTTTAAAATGTTTTCACATTTCCCGTAGGTCTCATCAGTTACGTAAATAATTTCAGATCCTAGCACAATTGAGCAACAGTTAACAAAATTAAAAAACAATGGCACATCATCATAAATAGATGACGTATTAGAATGTTTCAAAATATATTTACTTCTTTTCGATACGATCGTTTGACTACTGTTCGTTGTTTCATTAATGCTATGATATAATGGTCCCTTAGAATATTCACTGTTGTCATATGATATGTTACTATTATTAATATTATCAAATTTTTTTAATTTTTTTTTAACATCATTGAAGTATTCACTATTGTTATGAGGTATGTCAAAATTTGTGTCATCTTTACTTTCTATAATGCTATCACTTTCAAATATGTTTTTCCTTTTCCTTTTTTTTAGTATATATTCATTTTCAATTGATTTCTCATCATTACGTGGGCCTCTATAAGCATCACTGTTCAGAATTCCGGTACACTTACTGTTGTACTTCACATCTTTAACATAGTCTAAATAGTTGTCGTCACTTACTCTACTTTTAATATTCTCATCTGTTTCTTTGTTCTCACTGAATTCTTCACTACTTTTTATATTTTCATAAAAGTTCATACAACTGCTTTTTCTCGATTTTTTTAATCTCATTATATAATTGTAATTATCACTCATGGAGTCAAATAAAAGTTCCCTTTCTTTATTTTTACTAACATTTTCACCATAGTGTGTTTGTAACGTTTTATGATTTAAATACAGCTTATTTTTATTTGTATCATTTTCTTTACTAAGAAATAATTTATCTTTATATATTAAAAAATTATTATCCATATATTTCGAAATAGTCTTTTTTTTGTAATTATGGTGTTCTTTACTCTGCTCATTAGATGTACTCACATTTTTATGTTCATCATCATATTTTCCAAAATGATTTCTATTATAAGATGTGTAGCTTCCTTGAGATTCCATTTCTTTATTCTCCTGCTCTTGCTCTTTTTTTATATATCCTTTATATGTATAATATTTAGAATGTTCCCTGTTTTCCCTAATTTGATTTTTTCTAATCTCTACCCCTTTCTTATTTCCTTTTTTTGTTATTCCATCTTCTCCACTACTTACAGAGTATTCCTTCTGTTGTTCATTTACACGATTATTTGAAAATTTTTCATACACATTTGCATACGCATTTGCGTGCATATCTTCACAAACATTTTCTCTGACATTTCGTTTTTTCGTAAAATATTCTTCTTTCTTTTCTTCATTTTTGTTGCAAACCTTCTTACCGATAACCACATTATGGTTAATTTCTTCTTCGATGGAATATTGCTCCTTATAATATTCTTCTTCACCCTTCTGCATATTTATTTCTCTTTCACTATTTTCTTCATTATTAATCGGAACATGTTCATATTTTGTTTTATCTTCTTCTACTGTTACCTTAGAATGTTTTTTCGATATATATTCTTCTTCTTGATATCCACTCGAATTATCTTGAATATTCGGTTTCCTTTTCATTTCGGAGATATTTCCTATGATCCTTAAATCATTCATGCCCATTGTGTCTAAAAAAATATTATTGCATTTCATACTCAAAGATTCGTTATTCTTTTTTTTTTTTTGACTCATTATCACACTTGTATTATAGCTACTATCACTAGTTTTGTCATTAAAATGAGGCTTCGATAAAATCAAAGGAGTAGAATTTTCTTCATATCTTTTAAGTAAAGAGTCTTCATCATTCCCTAACTCGTTAGAAGATATATCCTTGTCCATGCTCTTGCTTTTTTCTAATTGAGATTCGCAGTATTCATTAATTTCTTTTAAAAGGGATTTATCATTTGTGAAAAGGTTATACTTACCCTCGTTTAGTTTTACACCTTCCGCATTTTCTTCTTCCCTCTCTTTTTTATCATCGTATTCGCAATGTTCTGTAACTGTGTCCTCTGATAGATTGCCTACTTCGTAAACTTGTTTTTTCTCTTCTTCATATGCTTCTTTTTTCTTTTTTTCGTATGCTTCTTTTTTCTCTTCTTCGTAAACTGCTTCTTCCTTTTCCTCTGCTTCGTAAACTGCTTCTTCCTTTTCCTCTGCTTCGTAAACTGCTTTTTCTTTTGCTTCGTATTCTTCCTTTTCCTCTACATCGGATTCTTCTTTTTCCTTTGCTTCATATTCTTCCTTTTCATTTGCTTCATATTCATCCTTTCCCTTTGCTTCATATTCTTCCTTTTCCTCTGCTTCATAAACTGCTTTTTCTTTTGCTTCGTATTCTTCCTTTTCCTCTACATCGGATTCTTCTTTTTCCTTTGCTTCGTATTCTTCCTTTTCCTCTACATCGGATTCTTCTTTTTCCTTTGCTTCATATTCTTCCTTTTCATTTGATTCGTATTCTTCCTTTTCCTTTGATTCGTATTCTTCTTTTTCGTTTGCATCGGATTCTTCTTTTTCCTCTGCTTCGTATAATTCGTTCACTTCCTCTTCTTCGTATGCTTCTTTTTCCCCCTCTTCCTCATCATCACCCAGCATGTTACTAGACTCGTTGAGATTATTTTTTAAGCTCGATTCATAATTTGAACCGAATATCTCCTTCAGTATCATATTTTTGTTTATAAGTTTGTTTTCCTTCTTATTCTCACCTTCAGTGGACAACTTGTTGTTGTACATTTTTACTACATCTTCATTATACGTGTCGTTAGAGCTATATAAAAATTTACTTGTATGCTCATTCTGACTTTTCAATAATTTGACTTCATCACTTTTTTCGTCATGTTTTTTATATACAAAAAAATTGTTATTTTGATTTTTTAGTTCATCCAAATCTTTATACATCTTTTTTGGAGTATCACTGCTTTCATTTGTTAAGGGAAAGTTATTTCCTATTTCTGAATTTTCCAAAAAATAATTGTAATTTGAATTCCCCTTTTTCAATAGGTTACCTTTTGTGTTATTTTCAAAATGTGCATCAGCACATTCACTGAAATAGTCTTTTGAATCATATTTCTTTTTCTGCCAGTTAGTGTACTCCTCTGCATCCTCATCACTTCTATATTTGTCATAATTGATATTTCCATCATTTTTGTTGTATATTGATTCTTCTGCTTCGACTTGTTCATCTTCCTCTTCCTCTTCTTCTTCCTCCTTCGCTTTTTCCTTTCCTACCTCTTCCATTTTATCAGACGTTGATTTCTTTTCCTCCGCAGACGGATTCTGAACATCTACAATTTCTTCTTTGCTGCCATCCGCCTCTTCTTCCTTCATTCCTTTCTCAAACATATTTTTTAAAAAGGGAGTACAACTACTTTCAGAAAAACCATGGTCTGCTTTCCTGGAACTTGGTATATCGGAATCACTAAAATTAACCAATTCATTATTAAATGTATTCTCATTTTGAATCTTGGTTTCTTCATTTAATTTTTCTAATTGATTCTCGTATTCCTTCATCTTGTCATTAACCTTTAAAGAACCAAATAAAGTACTATCTTCTACACGTTTTGCGTCTTTTGTTTTAATATATTCATTGAAGGAAGTATTATCTAAATTGGATGTTTTAGTAATGTCCCTCTTATCCTTACCTTCTTCATTCTTATCGTTTTCCATTTTTACCATTCCCCTATAATTCACATTTTTGTCTATTTCGTTATGATATAGATCTCCTTTGTATATGCTGACTCCATTTTCATCAAAAGTATCTTTGTTTTCTTTTTTTACAATGACATTATAATAACTTTGGTCAAAATTCAACCTTTCTTCAAAATTTTCATATATTTTATTATTGTTCTTAACCAACAAGGAATTATATTTAGAATCATTCGAATTTTTTTCCTCTGATTCATCAATTTTTATTTCGTCAATTTTTGTTGTATACTTCGGGGAGTGAGATATAACGTCAATGTAATAATCATTTAAGGCATTTGTGTCATATGAGATAAGACTTTTATCTTTTTTTTTTTCTGTTAAATAGTTATAATTATTTACTGGAGCATCATTTAATAAATCTATTTTATCTGATGTAATGATTTTTCTTTTTTTGTCAGAATTTTTTTCTGAAAGTAACTCATTAAATGTTCTAATGTTATTATTTATATTTTCATAAATTTCTTTTAAATTTTTATCAACAGATAATCTTTTTCCATTTACCTCCTTATTAAAATTGTGCATATCTGTGTTATGAGAAGACAAAGTTTCATCTCCTTTATTATTAAACAGTTCATTTCTGATATAAAAACTATTCCACTTACTACTTATTACACTATCTTTTAATTTTTCTTTCTCTTTTAAAAGTTGATATTCCTTATTATTTTTCAAACTATAATTTGTTAATGTATCGATGGATGAATTATCGTTTAAACTTATCGATTTTTCTAAATTTTTTCTTTTTTCTACACCCGTATCACTATTGCTGCACGATAACAAGCAGTTAATTCTTGGTTCATATTCCTTATTGTTGTAACGTTTATCCAAATTTTGAGATTTTTTTGCTCTTCCTGAGTCGCTTATTTTATTATCGGCAAAATACCTGCCTCCCTGTTGTTTTTCATTATTATAGAACTGTTCATCCTCCTGCGCTATTTCTTCTTCTTCCCCTACCTTCTTTGATTTTTCTACTTTATTTCCTTCTCTCTGATTATAATAATCATAACAAACGTTTTTACTTTTTGTATAGCTGTTTTTATGCTCTCCTCTATTTTTAAACTTATTCTCGTATCCGGTTAAATCGCAGCTTAACAGATTTAAATTTACACTAGGATTCCTTTCAGGTACTGTCTCTTTTTCACTGTAAATATTAGTCTGGTCTTGTGCATTATCTTCTTTTGTGAATTTATTTTCCGCATTAACATCACTTAATAATTTACTTTTTACTTCATATTCCTCATATGAAGATATCAAATTTGAACTCTCCACCGATTTTTGTTTTTTAATTTTCTTTTTTTCATCTACTTCTTGCTCTTCATCCTTTTTTCCTTCTTCTTCTTCTACCTCTGTTAGTACCTCAGGGTTTTTTTTTTCCTTATCCATATCATTTATATCAAGGAAATTACTAAACTGTTTCATATATATATTGGAATTTTCGTTCTCATTATTTTGAGACGCAACTTGATTATTCCTCTCATTTTTTATACCACTGCATTCTTTTTTTTTACTTTCCGTGCTTTTCCGTGTATTATGTTTTAAATAACGTTCGTTTTTGTTACTTTCTATTGTTCTTTTTCCAAACCCATAGATGTTTAATTCGCTTTTATTTTTGTTTCGCGTTTCTTCATGTAGAAGGGATTTTTGTTTTCTAAGGAGGGTGTTAGCATAAATACTGCGAGTATTACTATAATTATTACAACTATTATTTTTACTGTTATTATTGATGTTATTATTACGGTTACCTTTATTGCTATTATCATATGGACTTGTTAAACTATAATTTTTGACTAAAGTTCTAGATCTTTCAAAATTTACATGCGAATGTTCTTTACTCCTTTTATCACTTATGTTAGGCATTTTTTTGGCTACTTCCAAATTAGGTATCTCTTTACTATTTCCAGCAGCAGTTTTCTTGCTTCTTACTGTATCATTTTCAGTTATTTTATTCTTTGCAGCAATACGTACATTTTTCTTTTTCTCGTCAATTAGTGCGCTTTTATTCATAATATCATAGTTTTTATTGTTGCTATTATTTACAATATTAGCGCTATTAGCATTATTAACATAATTAACCTTTTTAACATTATTGGTAATGTTATTATTATTATTATTATTATTATTATTGTTGTTGTTGTTGTTGTTACTAGATGCGCTTCTATTCTTTAACAACGCGCTACTTACAGAGGTATCCACTTTGTCTTTTTTACTATCTTTTTGTAATTCATAACCGACAACATGACTCCTGTTGCATGTTTTTTTTGTTTTTATGAACATATCATTTTTTTTACTTAAAAATGAAATTTTTTCAATGTTCTGTTCGATGAAATTTTTAGATTTGCTCACTTTCTTGTTTAAAAAATTTGCAAATTTTTGGAGGTTCACTTGTTTAGTATTATTTCTCCTTACTTGTAATTCTTCATTAATTGGGTTTTTCATAATAGGGATTTCATAATTTAAACTTGTACTTTTTCTAATTCTTTCAATTTTTTTGATATTCAGATTTTTATATGGAAATTCAGGGTTATTAATGTATGCTCCATGATTGCCACCTTTATCTTCAGACATTTTAATTTAAATAATTCATTAAATCGCACAAAAAAATATTTTTTATATTCCTTTGAAAAATTTCCTACTCTACTACTTTACTTTTTTTTTTGAAAGTATTTCGTTGTACATGGAATAAAGGCCGTTTGTTTTTACAATTCTCTTTTTTGATTTTTTAGTATCGTTCAACAAATATGCTTTTAAATACTTTTTTTTCTTCTTTTTTTTTTTTTTTTTTTGCTATATTATAATGAAAATTTCTTATTTAATTATGTTATCTATGCTTATTATAACAAATTTTCGAAACAACAAAATGCATATAATATTGTATGTTATAACAATATGGACACATAAACATTAACAAAAATACGTGCACATATATTTATAAATAGAGAAACAAAAAAAAAAAAAATATATATATATATATATATACAAAATAAAAAAAATCAAATGAATACTTGGCTAAAATATTATAAGCCTCAATATTCTGGAGCTTTTAGACTGCGTGTTTATTTTTAAATAATGGTTAACTTTTCTATATGCCTATCATCCTTTTATGCAATACACATCATTAATTTTGCAAGCATAAAATTTAAAAAACTAAAAAAAGGGTTAGTAAAAAAGGCCCTGATTTATAATTTAGCATATGTTATGCTTAATACAATAAGTTGGTCAAACTTTTAAGAAGTACATAACACGGGTAAATTATTACTATTAATTCATAAAACCCTTTTTTACAGTTTTTGTATATTAATATTTTATTCTTACACTTCATCCGTTTGCTCTGTTTACTTGTATTCTTTAGATCTGCCTTAAATATTTTATTTTTTTCGATTCGTTTTAATTGTTTTATTCTTTCGATTAATTTATTTTTGAATTTATACAGCATACATCAGTGAATAATTAAAATGTACGCCTTATAAGTTTGATAGTTATTATATTATTACATTTTTACGAACATTTTTCATGATGCTAAAAAATTAAAAATAAGAAACAAAGCATGAACTTGAAATTTAATAAAAAAAAAAAAAAAAAACATATTTACACATTTTGTTTTTGCAAAAATATGTTTCTTTTCTTAAAATTTTTGTCATTTTTTAAAATTTTCCATTACACACAAACGAAAAAAAAAAAAAAAAAAAAGAAAAAAGGAAAAGGTAATGAAAATGTAAAAAAGGAGCAAATTTATAAATAAAAAAATAAATAAACATTATTTTTATTACTCAAAATTAAGTACAATTATTCTTCGTAATATGCACAATAAAAAATACATGCTCCAAAACTTCAACATACGGTATTAAATTATATAAATTACTCTTTTTCTTTACTTATCTTTTTTTTCACCTTTTGTTCACTGAACGATTTATCTATGCTTCCTATAAGTTAAAAAAAATAAAATAAAATAATGAGTATACCAACTTGAGCATATATTTATGTAGGCAAAATGTATACTTCATAAGCTTGTATGAGTTATTATTATTTTTTTCTTTCATACTGTTTATTTTTAGAGGAAAAGCTTCATTCGGATTTTCATTTGTTCCCCACATCAAAAAAAGAGAATTTAACTCTTCAACCTTTTTTAAGTTTTCATTCTTACTTATTCTATACATTATGCTCTACATTAATTTAATAAATAATCCATCAGTAAAAACTTACATAGGTTAATATGTGCATACAGAAATGGACGTGTACTTAAATATAAGCATACATAAATGAAGGTGTACATAAATATGCACACAAAAAAGCGCTAGGATAAGTTAATATGCTCATACATATATATATGTGCTTAATGTATTGTAAATTTGAATACATAACAACATTTATAATTTTGTTGTCAAGAACAAATTCTTACATTTCTGTTATCCGTAACTTTTAATATAATTGATTCAGTCGGCCTATGTAATTTAATAACGTATCTTGTCTAAAATAATAAAAAAAAAATGTTTAATATTATTACTATTATTATTATTATTATTATTATTTATTTATTTATTTTATTTTATTTTTTTCTTAATTAAAATGTATGCATAAATGGCTTATTTTCTAGGAGTGTTCACATTTAGACTATCATTCTTTATCTCTATCACTGTATGTGTCCCTCTCTCTCTTAATTTATTTTATTTTTTTTTTTTAGTTGTGTGTATTACTTTTTCTGGAGACTTCGAAATGATATCTCTTGTTGCCTGGATAAAATCGCCCCATGATATCGTATAAACCACTGTACAAGAAAATAAGTCATAAAATACCTACATGTGTTAAGTCATATTTTTACATATGTTTATACATTTATCCAATGTTATACAACATTATTCCGTTTGCTTAAAAAATTAGAACATGTCAATACAAATCAGTGTTAACGGTGTTTATACATTCTCATTCTAGCAGTATATTGTGTTGCTATCATAATATATAGTAATGTATATATGTATATGTCTTATTTGCTATATCCACATGGATATATATGTTCAACTCGTTAGGGTTTTAAATTAGCCATTTTTTATATAAATTATCAGTTTTCTTCTTGCATAAACTTGCACATAAATAACATTTAACTATTTCTACACTCATATATATTAACTTCACATAAGAAAAAAGGAAATTTTTATCTTTTAATCTTCTCTTCTTTCACAACCACATAAATTGGTGTAACATCAAAAATAAAAAAAAAATATTTTCCATTTTTATTTCTTATATATATATATATATATATAATATTTACAAATGTAACGATGCATGTTTGTGATTATCACATTTTTTCATATTCATTAAAAAAGAAAAATGGATTCATATACACAAGTACATATGTACATACGCACATACTTTTATACATACAGATGTATATAAGCATATATATATATATAAATATATACTTACACATGTACATACGCATTTACATATATATATATTTAATTAATTCATTCAAGTTGTTACTTTCTTTTTATATCAGTTCTATAATGCCTAATCGTTTTAACTTATATTATGTAAAATACTTCGTCCAAAACTTTAAGTTATTATATAAGTACTTTACTTTTAATTTTGTATGCTTTAAAACAATTCGTAAGTAATCTTAATTAAAATATGTAAAATAATTTTCACTGTTTATTTGAACTTTTTACTAATTTTGAACAGTCATTCTGCAATAAAATATGCCATTGTTACGTTTGTTTTTATGTTACTGTGTAATCAACATAAATTTCTTGATCCTTATTATAATGAAAAAAAAGAAAGAATTCAATGATATATTATAATTTGTAACAAAAAAAAAAAAAAAAAAAAAAAAAAAAAATTAACGAGTTCACATATAACAATAAAAAAAATACTGCTTAAACGTTTCGTAATTGATGAAGAAAAAAAAAAAAAAAATTTTAACACTAAATTTTCAAATAAAGCGTACATTTTTTCTGAGAAAAATAAAAATTTTGAATTAAAAAATGAATTTCTAAAGAATACAAAAAAAAAAATATGGAGGAAGAGGAAGAAGAAGTGAACCACATGATGCCCTTACATTTTAAAACAAAAAAAAATCATAAGAACGATATAACAAATATTGGAAAGAAGGCATGTGAAGATATAAAAGAAAATTTAACAAGTGACATAAAAGTGATTGGGCAATATCACTTGGAACAGATGAATATGGTAGATGGTAATTACATAACAGAAAATACGAGAAAATTAAATACAGAAAATAAAAATGAAGAAAAGGATGAATGGATGATTTATGTGAGTAATAATTCTTATGGACCATATAACTTAGAACAAGTTATTAAATTATGGAATGAAAAAAGAATTAATATTATGACAACTATATTTAAAAAGGGGGAAAATAACTGGAAATTTGTTTATAACGATGAAATATTAAAAAAACATTTACTCCATAAAGATGTAACTGATAATTACTCAAACGTTAGAACAAAAGATATTAGTAATAAACATGTCTCATGGGAGCATTCTCTAAATAGCACTTGTCATATAGACTCGAATGATCATACATTAGACTACAATAAGGGTAAAGGCGGCGAAAATAAATCCATTAACGACAATGGTAACGATAAACTTCATGAACAAATTGAAGCAAACGAGATAGATCTGGAAAAACTTAGAAAAAGAGAGAAAAAAAAAAAATATTTAGAAAGAAAAAAAAAAAAAATTGAGGAAGGATTGTGCGATAAAAAAGTTAAAAATAACTCCATTTACATAACAGGTTTACCAAAAGATGTAACTAAAGAAGAGATAAATAATGTGTTTAAAAAAGCAGGAATTATAAAAATTGATGCAGAAAGCACAGAACCCAAAATAAAAATATACTATGACGAAAATAATAACGTAAAGGGAGACGCTTTAGTTACCTATGTGTATACACAAAGTGTAGATATAGCAATCAAATATTTTGATAATTTTTATTTTAGGCAAGATTGTTTGATTCATGTTGAAAAAGCACAATTTAGTAAAAAAAAAGAACCTGTAAAGGTATCAAAAGAAGAAATTTTAATTAAAAAAAAAAAAATTAAAGCCGCAAAATATGAACAACTTAGATTACAAAAATGGGGAGAGGTTTACATGGGGACAAAGAAGAAAATTGTAATTTTTAGGAATGTATTTTCGTATGAGGACGCAGTGGTAAGGCACAAATAACTTGTTAGGAACATGTGCATGTTTCTGTATATTTTTCACCCATATATGTTTATATGTACAAAATAGGTGGACAAAAACATAGAAAAATCTGGGAAACATTTATTTCTTAATGTACACATGTTTTCCCAAAATTAGAAAAATCATTGCGTGTATGAAAGACATACATTATAATTATTTATGAACTGACCTTATTATTTTTTTTTTTTTTTTTGATAAAAATAGAAATATGATGAAGGAGACCCGTTTTATGATTTTATAAAAAATTTGATCGAAATGGTATTTTATTAAACATCTCATAAATATATGTCCAACAATAGTAACTGTAATAATTGTTTTCACATTTTTACGTTTTTATATTTTTGAACATAAACTCAGGAAGTAAAAAAGTATGTTCCTGTATACAAAGTTTACCCGATACCAGTACACTACAAGAAAATTGATTAAATCAAAGAAAATGGAACCATATACATATTCTAATAACACATACGCGTATGCATATATGTATGTACGTATATATATATATATATATATATATATATGTATATATGTTCACCCATTTTATCCTGTTTTAAGAAACATCCCAACGGAATTGTATGTGTCAAGTTCAAAGAAGTGGAGGAGGCGGAGATGATTGTATCTGTAAAATGGCGCATTAAAATAAGATAAAAAATACACATATGCTTAAAAATGGCGAAGAAAAAGAATAAGCACTCAATTATATGTATATGTACATGCATATGATATTGCAATAGTAGCAATAATGATCACACCTTTTTATTATTATTATTATTTTTTTTATTTTATATATAGTGCTTTAAAGATATCGAGCTTAATGACAAAAAACTGGAAGTGTATTTTTATGATGGAAAACAAGATTTAAAGGCACAATGTCTTTCTTCAAAGGTTTCAAAAATAAAAATCCCTTAAAATTTTTATTAAATGATATAATATTTTTTATTATTATAATCCTTTTTCTTTTTTTCTTTCTTTTTTTCTTTTTTTTTTTTTTTTTTTTTTTGTTTTCCCCCCTGTAGAATTGTCCGAAAGTACATACAGAAAATCTGTCCGAAATAAATACTCAAGAAAAGAACATGGGTAATTACAACATTCAAAATATGTATAGATGTACACATGTATTTTTCCTGTTGTAAAATATAAATTCTGTTCGTTTATTTTTTTTTCGTAGATCATAATAATCCACCCTGTCTGATAAAGAACAATTTGCAATCTTTTCATGTAAAAATGGGAAAAACTGAAGAAAACAAAAAATAATTAAACTGATAAATATATACATACATATGTATGTACTTGTATATATACACAGCATCAACAAAAAAAAAAAAAAAAAATCACACACATTTATGAATATTTTTAAAACTTGAATGATATATTTCATAATTCTAAAATTTATTTTTGCGTAGGAATGGATTGATAATCAAAGTGAAGATGAAGAACACGAAATAAAAGTGGAATAAAGAATTTCCCCTTCCTTTTCATTCGTTTCCTTTCTTTTTTTTTTCCTTCTCCTTCTTCGTCTTTTACTTTATGTGATTTTGTTAAAAGGGACCGTTAACGGATTTTTCTTGTAGCTGCAAAATGATAAAAATAAGTGCGTATAAACACATATACCTATATGTATATATATATATATATATATATATGTATATATATATAGAGAGAGAGAGAGAAAGGGAGAGAGATGGACATATGCACATGTATGTGCATGCCGTGGATTAGTTTTTACTATAAAATGTCCAAATTTATGAATAGAGAAAAGCAGCTTAGGAAGATACCAATTTAGTAATTACTTATTAACGTATTTAATAAGCATAAAATGCACTGGGAAAATGCAAGTTCAGAGGGTTATATACAGCATGTTCAATGTGCAGGTGCATATATAGGCATATAATATATTCATATATATATATATATATACAAGTACACATATGCACATCCATACATTTAATGTACATTTAATGCAAACGTACAACTATTGCAATTCATCCCCACACAGCGTCCATTTTTTTTTATGTAATTCTTTCGATGTATTAAAAATGACAACTTACATTTTCCATGATGGAGGAAAGAACATAACTGGAAGGCTTTTCAAAATAAGAATTAAATATTTCTTTCAAATGTATAAACCCCTTTTTATTATAATTGGTGTTAACTGTATCAAAGTCCATGACATTATAAAAAATATTTTCATCCTTTCCAGTTAAAAAATGATTTATATTAAATATATTTTTTCCTTCTCCTACTATTTTATAGGCAGTCGAAACTCCAAGAAACTTCCATTTCCTTAAGCCCAAAAATGAATCAATTTTTTTTTTATCTTTTCTAAACTCTGGTAATTTTTTTTCTAAAATTGATAAAATATCCTTTACTTCATTTCCTTTTTTATCATATAGTTTCATATTAGGTGGAATTAGCGACTTCTTTTCTACACTATCATTATTAGATAAAAATAAGTTGCCAAATATTTGACATGGCATTAAGCGAATATTCTTATCATTAATTGCATTTATATTTGATATAAATAAATATCCTTGTAATATAATCATATATTTATTATTCATTTTGTTGATAATTTTAATCGTACACTGATAAATATTTTTTTCAAGGGGTTCATTAGACCAATAAGCATAAGTGGTATTAGAGGCTGATACTATTTCTTCATAGTTATACACAAACATAGGTAAAGGGTGCATTCGTTCTCCTCTTAGAATGCCAAGGTTATCACTGTCTGAGATTTCTTCACGTACTCCTCCATTTGCTTCATCTTTTGCTTTTCGATCCTTTTTGCTAGTCATTTTGAAATCATCCAAATCTTCCGAATTGTCTGTTTCTTCTTTATTATCCACTTCCTGGCTTTCACTATGTTCATTTCCCTTTTCCATTTCAAATTCCTTATCCATTATAAATACAGGAAGGTAAAATTTCCATACACCCTGTATATCATTTACGACATTTTTCTCCTGATCCTTTAAGTTAATGTTAGAAGTACCTTTCTCACCTCTCTCTGTTTCGTCATAATGTGAAAAATACAATTTATTATGTTCTAATTTTTTCTTATCATTTTCACATCTCCTACGCTTAACTAAGTTCTTACTATTTATAGGATTACAAGGAATATTATATTTTCGAAAAAAACTACTTGACTGCTTTGTTATTACATGAAAACAGTTTATTTTTTTACAATACCATAGTACTGCTTGAACTAATGAAAAAAGAACAAATGGAATTAACCGCATCGTACTTTTTAAAAATACATTTTAAAAAAAGAGACATAGTATTTTGATTAAGCATATTTGTTCTTTTAATAAGGTTATATTTTGAAGCTAAATAATTGTCGCTATATTTTAGGGTATATTTTTAAATGCTCCTTTTTAATAACCTTTAAGGAACTTAAAACTTTAGCGAGCTTTAAACATTTAAAGAACGTAATGACCTTTCAGTTTATCTTTTAGCATATTTGAAAAATTTTCATGCTCTCTTAAAAGCCATTTAACTGTCTCTTAATCACCATTTTACAACTTATAATTGCCAATTTACGTCTCTTACCTGATATTTAATTGTTTCTTAATTACCATTTAATCATCTCTTAATTTCCTTTTAATCGGAAGTTAATTGATTTTTAATAATTTTTTTTTTATCATTTTTTAAAAGCATTTTTTCTCATAGAAAAAGTGGTCAACTGTATTTCAAAAAAAAAAAAATGTGCATACACATAAGCACATAACTTTTAGCATATATTTATTATAAGGTATTTTTTTTTTAAAAATTTTATTAAGTTTAACCCCGATACTATTGTTCATTTGCACATACATCACCATTTTAAAAGGAATATGATCTTATCTGAAGCGTCAGTATTCCCTTCAATATTTAACGTGTTGCTGATTATGATTATCTAAATGCATTTTTCGTTCAATATTTTCTACAAAATATTTCACAATTTTTTTTGCTTTATTTATTTATTTATTAATTTTTTCGCGCTAATAAAATTAGTTGTAAGTTACATTTACGCACCTTTATCCAATAATTTTTAACTTAAAATTTTTATATAATAACCCCTGCATGTAGAATACTAAAACTTTTTCTACAAATAAAAAAAAATTATCCTTTTTTACGTATTTTTTTGTTCCCGCAATTGGAATAAACGCATAGTTAATATAAGGCATGATAATATCTAAAAACAGTGAACATTTAAAAAATTAATTTTTTAAACGAACAGAATTTACGCATATAATGTGCTGTTCAAGTCTTTTTTTTTTTATTATAAAATTTTTTTTTATAGTTAAAAGGATGATTATAATACGAATTTTTAAGAGTAATATATGGAACAGTATGACTGAAAATTTGAATATCTTTTTGCCATTTTATGTTCCCCTAGTCCTGTATGCACATATATATATATATGCATTTCAGTTCAAGTTTTAAATTTTAATTCTTTTCTTTAACATACTATTATTTTTATTATGTAACACTACTCAATGCGTTACATATTCGTGACACCCATATTAATCAACATATAAAAAGGGTATAATTAATTCATTTATACATATGTATATAATGTACATATATAAATTTTTGCATTATTATCACCATAAAATTCCAAGATTTTTCCATCTTTCTTCTAATTGTCTATTGATTCAAAATTGTGAATAAAAATAAAGGTGTGGAAACGTGTTTGAAATACACGATTTAATAATTCTGAAAATAGTAATGTTCGATAATATCTGAAAAATGAAAACCAAATTGTTGTATTCTTTAAAAAAAATTTTTTTAAAAACTTCAAAAATATTAATAGAAAAGGAAATACGTTAATTTTTTTTGTTTTTCCATGATTAATGCAAGGAATAACAGTTATATGCACACAAAAAAAAAAAAAAAAAAAAAAAAAAAAAAAAAAAAAAAAAAAAAAAAAAAAAAAAAAAAAAAAAAAAAGAAACAAACAAACAAACAAAAAATAAGTATAAAACAAAGGGAAATTAATATAAAAGAAAAAGAAAAAAATCCTTTTTACATAATTTCCAAAGACGCATTTTGTATTGTGAAGTAAAAATATATGCTTCACTAAATTACAATTTATCAACCTACTTGCATTATATAAAAAAAACAGACAAGTATTATATACATATATATATATAAATATTATTTGTGAGATGCAAAGTTCAAAACAAAACAACCATAAAGGGTTGACAAAATAAAATTCGTTATGAAAAAAAAATATATATATATATATGAGTGTTTTAAAATAGCAACCGCTTTTACTAATTCTGCAACCATGTCTTTTGTTCTTAACATTTTTTGTACTTACATTTAATTGTGCGCATATACAATTGTACGTATGTACGTATGTATGTATGTATATATACATGTATTTTCTTTTACGTAAATTCACATAAACAACAAAAAAAAATTTATATATAAATAATGGGCAATTCCCTATCGAATTCAGCACTATTTCGTCCTACCGAACCAAGTGTCCGTTAAACAAAAAAAAAAAAAAGAAAAGAAATATCACCCCGTATCAGCATAATATATTTCATGTTCATTTTGAATAAAATATAGTGTATGATGCGTATGCAAAAATACATATAAGATGCATAGCTAAGAGTTATATACAAATAAAGCGAATTTGAAAATTCCTTAATTTATTTAAATGTTTCTTTTTCATCATTTATTTATTTATTTTTATTATGAAATGAAAAGGAAAAAGGGTGAATATAAGCAAAATGTAACAAATATATGTGTTCATGATGTGTTCATTTGACGTATATCTATGATGTGTACTTGCATCGGTGTGAATAACTGTAAAAGGGCATATACATTAGCAATAAGCATCAGTAATATGCAATAACAATACACAACGATAAAACGAAGTAATAATAATATGTAATATTTCTTTTTTTTTTTTTTTTTCTTAAACCTCAGTATGATGATGACTTGAAAAACCTAATATTTATTCCCGAGTTAATGAATATTGATATAAACAGATTTTGGGATGATAAAACATTTGAAATATTTAATAAAGAAGAGAATACAAAAGAATTAAATAAAAAAAAATTTCCCGCTCTGTTTTTATACAACTCGAAAAAATTAAAAACTAAACATACTATCATGTATTTTCATAGCAATTCTTGTGATTTAGGACAAATATATGATGAGTTACAAAACTTATATAAACATCTACATGCAAATATTTTAGCAATAGAATATGTCGGATTTGGTTTATGTTACTTGGAAGGTTCTACTAATCAGTACAATATTAACCGACGAGCATTGGCTGCATATTATTTTTTAAGATCTTTAAATTTAAAAAGTGAAAATATTATACTGTTTGGTAGATCAATAGGTACAGGTGTTGCTACTAAATTAGCATATAATTTAAAATTGCTTGGAAATTTTGTAGGAGGAATTATATTACATTCGCCATATATATCTATTGAAAAATTAGTTGAGGAATATTTTTCTTATTCTTCTTATATTATTGAAAATATATATGATAATTTTAAAAATCTGTCAATTCTTAGTAACAACGATGATTCTGATACTCCGTTCTTACTTATACATGGAAAAGAAGATGAAGTAATAAGTGTATCTCATTCTGAATATCTCATGAAAAATTTGAATAATAAGTTCAAAACAGCTTCTTATCCTAGTGATTCCTACCATAATTATTACTATGTCATTGACGTAAGTTTTAATGAAAGAAGTTTTGTTACATTATTATTATTTTTTTTTTTTAATATCTTCTGTCTTACTATTTGAGCTCTAAATTTGTATTTATTCCCATGTCCATATGTTTGCATGGTTCATGGGCACTACTGCGCTATTATGATTTTTTTTTTTTTTTTTTTTTTTTTAAATATCCATTTTTTGAATAATTTCCTTAAAAATATTTTTTTTTATTATTCTGCAGGACCTTGGTGTACCCATCAAGACATTTCTGGACACCTCGAGCAAATCGCGGTATGAAAGTAGTGTCGACATTATTGTTCCAAAGTCCTTTTTTAAAAAAGAGTAATGAAAACATGACAAAAAAAATAATGATAGTGACAATAATGATAATAACAGTTATGATAGTACATTTATGGTAGTAATAGTTATAGTAACAGTTATGATAGTTACATTTATCATAATAATAATTATCGTAATTCACAAATTTACGAGTGTTATCTCCCCCTCTCCTTTTTTGTTATGCGAATTCTTAGAGCGTCCTCTCTCTGTGGAAGGATAAGAAAAAAGGGGGAAATATATTTACCGTTTCATCATGTCTTACATGTACATAATGAATGAATGTGCGTTCACTACGCTGATACTGTACATATATATATATATTTACATATGAATATATACATGTTAACTCCCCCTTTTTATACTTTTCGTGATAGGCTAACTACATACCGAATAAATTATATCAGAGCAGATGAACATGAAAAGAAAAAGGATGGAAATTTGAAAAAAGCAGATAATACATTGTACCTTCAACAAATAAGAAAAGAAAAAAAGAAAGGAGTAATCAATACAATAAATAATAATAAAAGTGATAAAAGTGATAAAAGTGATAAAAGTGATAAAAGTGATAAAAGTGACAAAAGTGACAAAAGTGACAAAAGTGACAAAAGTGACAAAAGTGACAAAATGAATAAAAGTATGAATAGAGTTCAAAGATTGGCTGAGGAATATTCAAAGAAACTGGATGCTAATCAGAAAGAAAAAAGTAGTGACACAATAGGTAAAATAAATAAGTATGGGAGTCCTACAAATAAAGATAAATATCACAAAAATAAAGGTATACCTTGTATGGATAAAGAAGTAGACACAGATGTTAGCAGAGAAGGAAAAATAAAACAAAAGAAATATATTGATCATAATTTATTAAATATATCACAAAAAGGAAAAATTAAAACAGAACATAATCAACAAATATGTTCCTCTGAACAAAGCGATTCAAAAAGTGACACTCAAAAAGAAAAAAAAAATTTTTAAAATTCGGTCAAAAATGAATATCCTCAACAAATGATGAGAGTACAGAATATGTAATGGAAAAAAAAAGAGAGATATTTCTAAAATTAAAACGTCGTCAAAAGGTTATTTAGATTAAAAATATAAAAAGGATAACTATAGTGCATATACACTTCCAAAGGGAAGAGTGATAACCAAAGCAAAAAATTAATGTCCGATTATGAAATGAGGAGTATAGACTACTATACCAGGGAAAAAAAAGAAGGAATATAAAAAAGAGAATGCCAAAATACAAATAATAAGAAAGAACACTATAGCGATATTCACAATGCAGAAAGTTAAAAAAATGAAGAAAAAAAAAAAAAAGAGGATAATATATCTAAATGCAAACAAAATAAAGATGACACATATTATAGAATAGTACAGAGTGATGAAGTGAAATGTAAATAACAGACTCAGAGAAAAAGGTCACAAAAACAAAAATTGAAAGAATACAAGGGTGGAAAATGAGAAGACCAAATATAGAAAAGACAAAATAGCAATTTGAGAAATGACAAAAAGTAGAAGAACAAATGGATGGTGAGGCACACTGATTTATAATAAAAAAAAATTTTAAAACCACAAAAGTAGCATAATCAGCAAGCAGAAAAGGCAAAACATTTTATGAAATAAATAACTATTTTTAATGATAGGAAGTGACACCATCGTCTACATTTATATCTTTATAAGCATATATAAGTATATACGAATATATGAATATACGAATAAAAGAATATACTAATAAACGAATATACGAATAAACTTTTTATACGTTCAATTTAACCTCTCATATAAGAATACTTATGTTTATGAGCTTGTAAATATGGTACACACATTTTATATTATTTTTTTAATTATAATTATTTACGTATGAACTATTTACATTTTTAATTTTGTTTTTATTGGTAAACAAAAAAAGGAAAAAAAAAAAAAATTGTAATAAATTATAATATATTTAAATATATTACAATATATTAAAATAAACTAATATAAATTAATATAAATAAGGAACAAAAAAAAAATGAAAAATAAAAAAATGAATTCTTTTTGTCCTTTTATGTCTCTAACAATTTGAGCTACCAATCTTGTTCTAATGTGAAGAAAATACACAATATGTGATTTTTCTTTTAACATAACTTTAACTACTTTAGATAAATCACAAAACAGAGAACGGTAGACTACATATATTATGACGCTATTTTATTGTCGAATAATGTAAAAGGAGTGATCGCCAAATTTTAATTAAAATATAAGGGAATTATCTAAAAAGGGGAAAACGTAAAAGCATGTATATATATATGTGCGCACATATGTAGAGTATTTGTTTATATGTACATTCTCATAGAAACAATAAGAAATAATGAGTACAACGCTGAGCACAATGGATTTTACCTCCAACAAATGTAAATACTGCGGACACATTGGACACTTGAATTGTCTGGATCTTTGCGCGTGAATTTTATCAACACAGCTTCTAAGAGTAGGTGAAACGGAAAAAATAGGTATACGTATGCGTGTGTGGGTGTGTGTATGTATATATATGTGCACAAGTACATAAACAGAGGGGGAAAGACTTCTTCAAAAGCGAAATACACTTATTATATAAGCTTATTTTATTTATTATTTACTTGCAAATGGCATGTCCACACGTAAGTAGGTAGGGAGGATTGTCCTTTGAAGATTTATCCCTACTAATAGGACAAGTAAATGAAGAATGGAAAAAGAAACATCCACTCAAATCAACTTCTACTGCTAACGAATTCGAAAACAGAGAAGAGCTTTCTTTTTTCTTCTTATTATTTTGCTCCTTTGCTAATTTATCAATAGAATTATGTGTTCCTTTTGCATTTGCATTATTCGATGAAGAACTATTTTTGGCTTCTTGTAATCTTTTATTGTTTTCCTTCAAAATGGCCTGAGCTTCTATTAATTTTTTCGAGCTTATTAATCCACCGCATACCAGGATGGATAAAGGGCTAAGTTGTGAAAATAAATAAAAAATAAAATAAAATCCAATATATGAAGTACAAATAAAATGAAACACAGTAAAATGAAGTAAAATAAAATGTAGTGCAACAAAATAAAGTACAGTATATTAAGGTAAAATAAAAATAATTAATATCAAAAAAAAGAAAGTATAGACTCTTGATGTGGTATACGCAATACATGATACTATTATGGTGGATAAAAAGAAAATGTGTAAGTTGAAAAACAAAAGTACTTCAGTGATTTCATAATAATAATATGCTGAGCACACGTTACGTATTTATTAGAACTTCCTTCTATTTCTTCTATTATTATTTCATATATATTTTTTTTTTTTTTTTTTTTATTTCCGTACCTTTCCAAATGGATGTATACTTTTTTCTCTTTACAATTTTTTTTTTCCTTTCCTTTTTTAAATTTTCTATCTTTAAGATTTCCATTATTATTTTCTTTTCCTGCGCCTTTGCTTTTATTTGGTTTTGAATTTTTTTCATCGTTTTTCATATTATTTTTCTTCTTCTTTTTTTCCTTTTCATTTCCTTTTTTTTTCTTCTTAAATTCACCGCTACTACTACTGCCGCAATTTTTTCTCTCATGATCTGTTTTCCCTTAAAAATATACAATAATGAAACGTATGACATTTTATCTACGATTTCCACAAACAGGTGAATTCAAACAAACATAATGTACAGTGCACATGATGTAAACATAAAACTAAATGTAAAAGAAGCAGTAGAACAATGCAACCGAAAATCTCCTAATTAACTCAAATGTACTCCTTTTACAAAACAAAACAGGCGTAACAAAAACATAGTAAATAAATAATTAAATATAAAAGGATTATTTTAGCTAGAAAAAAAAAAGGGGAAAATTTTTTTTTTTTTTTTTTTTATACCTATAATTGCGTGTTTCGTTCTTCTTCGCAATTTACAAGTTTCCTTTTTATTTTTATTTGACTTGTTATCACTAGCTTCATTTTTATTTCTCTTCATTTTAGTTTCTGTTTGCTCATCAAGTAAAAAATTGGAATAATATCTTCTCTTTTTAAAGTTTTTCTTGTATGTCCCTAAAAAAACTGCTTTCTTTTCTTTTTTAATTTTTGCCTCAATATTTTCCTTAATTTTTCTTTTTTCTTTATTTCCGCCATCCATTTCTTTTTTGTTCGTTGCAAGCAAATGATCTTTATCACCTTTGATTTCATCCTCAACACAAGTTTTCTTTCCCCACTCATTTTGTTCATCTATTTCTATGTGTTTTTTTTCTATTTGAGCATTTTCTTCATTTACCTTCTCCATTTTATTTCTTCCTTCTCTCTCTCCTTTTTCGTTTATTTCTTCTATGCTTTTATTTATATAATTTTCGTCTACGCTCATTTTATTATTTTCACTCTTTTTATCCCTTTCATTAGTTTCCTCTTCAATTGGAACCCTCTCTATATCTTTTTCCTTTACACGTATCTCTTCACAGAGAAAAATTTTATTATCCTTTTTATTCAGTATGTCTAATTTTTCAATACTGTTAGCATTTCCAGCAACACCACCATCGTTATTACCGCTATCCATCGTGTTTTTGTTCTTATCAACTTCCTGCTTCCCTATCCCTTCGTTTATTTCTTTCACTCGTTCTGCAGGATTCTCTTTTTTCTCTTCTTTCGCGGACTCTTGGTTACACTTACGTTTTTCAACTAACTCTTCATTTATTTCTTCTCTTTTTGAGCATTTTTCAATTTTTACCTTTTCATCTTCATTCTTTTTCTCGTTTTCCTTTTTCAACAGTAAACATTCTTTTGTTAATGTGATAACATCATTCACATCAAAATTTCCTAAAGCACTCGTAGATGATGACTTAACAGAAGATTCGGGGGGGTTGCCCTTTTTTTTATTTACGCACTTGATTTTTATTTTACTTTGCGCCGGGGAGCCTTTTTTATTTTTTTTTGAATTAACCTCATCGCTTCTTTTTGCATTATTATTATTGCTATTGCTGTTATCCCTATTATTATCTTTTTCATTATCTTCCTGTGCCCTTTCCTCGTTTTTCTTTTTCTTATCGTGTTTTTCTTTGTTCTTTTCTTTCCTTCTTTCCTTTTTTTTATTAATTTCACCACTTGCTTTTTTTTTTTTTTTTTTTTTTTAATTATTATTATTTTCTTTTCATCATTATTACTTTCATTATTTTTCTCTCTTTTTCTCAGACGATTTCTTCTCTTCACCTTATTCGCCTTCCACTTCAAACAGATGCGTCGAAACTCCGCATTACTTTTATTATTCGACAATGAATTGTGCAAGGTATAGATCTCTCTATTGGTTAAAGCATGAGTTAACAAAATCCTACTAACATCTATAGATGTTTTTGTTAACCTAGTATTTTTTGCAGCTAATATAGCTCTATTGTACGCTTGTATATTGTTTGTATTTAATAAAGCTATCATAGCATTCTTTTTTAAAAAATCTTCTTTAATTAAATCAACTTCTTCTTTTACTTTGTTAATATCCTCTTTCTTATTATCATCAGAGTTAGAAGAACTAGAAAAGTTGATATCATCTCCACTAGAAGAATAAAAAGTATGACCAGAGCTTAAGGATGTATTACTATATGAACTACTGTACCACTGTGCATTTTCATATTCGGTATTTTCCTTAAATTGGGCATATTCTTCTTCAATTTTTTTAATTTTGTTTGATATACTACTACTATTAATGTGATCTCCTCCAACTTCTGTTTTTCTTTTTAATTTTATGATTTTGTTTCCTTTGTTTAAACCACAACTTGTGCTACTACTGTCTATTTCCTTTTTATACTCACTTTCTTCATTTGTTTTCTTCTCTTCATAGGGTAATAATTTGTTAGAACCAATTTCGTTAGACAATAGAGTAGTATCAATTTTTTTTTTTTTTTCATTTATCTTATCATTTTTACAAAGACGATTTAAAAACTTACATTTTGCAAATTTTCTCTTTAAGATATTTGGTCTCCTTACGAAACAGGATTCATTCAACATGTTATATGAGTTCAACCATTGAATATTACTATATGTTTTGTTGTTTCTGTCGTTATTTACATTACTGAAAAAATTATTGCTGCTACAATATGTATTGCTTCCATTATGATGGTTAACATAATAGGAGGAGAACCAATTAGTAAAATTATTCGTGTTTATATTTATGCAATTTTTATGATAACCACAATTTAAATTTTGAATAGAATTACTTAAAATTTTTGTATCCTTATTATCATAAAACTGTGTTGCCTTATTTAACTTTTTATAAGTTTTATACGAGTTATCATTTTGATATATTTGAGATAATTCATTTTCACTTAACTCATACAAATATATACCTTCTGATTCCTTTTTTTCATTCACATCAATATCATTATAATATCTATCTACATTACTATCAAATTTACAGTTACTGTTTATAACATGCTCCTTATCATTTCGAGAATGTACTTCTGAAAAAACGTCCTTTGCACAATTAAAAATGTAACTATACCAACCTTTTTTCAGTTTCTCCACTTCTTCCTCCTCCTCTTCTTCTTCTTCTTTCACTTCATTTTCCTCCTTTCCATCACTTCTTTTCTTGTCCTGATTTTTCTTACTATTACTCAATTTCACTTTTGGTAGAATCAAATTTTTGTTACTTGTGTAATAATCATTGGACGCATCATAGTAGAATGGGTTTCGTTTCCTATTTTCTTCTTTTAATAATTCATAAATATTGTTTTCTATATATTTTTCACTTAACGGACGGGAATTATTTTCCACCTCTAGTTCAACTTGACTGTTATTCAAACCACCTGTCACAATATGTGCGTGCTTTTCCTTATATATATTGTTATGTATTAAAGGTCCCTTATTACGACCCATTTTGATATTTAACGCATATTCTTTTTGACATATCTTATATGAAGAATTTATATTTTGTTCCTTTTGTTTATTTCTTTTCATTATCTTTTCCTTGTTTTTTTTTATTTTTCTTTCTAAAATTTGTTCATTCACCTTTATACTCTTCTTCCTTTCTTTCCTTTTCTTATTTAATTTTGTCATTTCTTTTTTTTTTCCTTTTTTCTTTTTTCTTGAAGTATGTCCATCTCTACTTTCTATGGCTTCCTTTGTTACATAGTCCACGATGGAGCTGCTCTCTTCGTCCTCTTCGCTATCATATACACTGCTATCTATGCTATCGACATGAAGCTCATCATCATCCTCGCTATATTCATAACTTTCACCTTTTTCCTCCTTTTTTGAGGTATTGTGTTTCCCTCTGTTTTTTACTTTTTCTATAAAATTGCTTGCTAAAATTTTTCGAACATTTTTTTTACTCCCATCCTTATTGATCGATCTTATCCCCTTCTTTCCTCCATTTCTTTTTCCCTTTGTGTTCAATTTGTCTTTCCCCTTTACATTAATAATTATTCCTTCTTCATTAAATGCTCGTTTAAAATAATTAAAAACCTTTGAGTGAACATTTGAAAACATGTCTTTAAAAAAGAAATTATCAACACCTATACATATAAAAGTACTTAATCTTGATATATGCGATCTGTTTTCATTATAGTTCATCATAAGATCCCTTAAGCACGTTAAAGCTTTTTCTTTATTTTCTTTTGAATATATTAAATATTTAATACAATGTAATAAATATATTAGCTTGGAATATTTCTTCTTAGTCGATTCACTGCAATTATTGTACCAATCAATACATGTAACTACTTCAAAATTTTTTAAATTATATAAAATGGTATGTAGCTTTCTATAACCCTCAAATACTTCCTTCTCAATTAATGTATGTTTGATATCTATTTGTTCAGAATTATTCTCAAAGCTTATTTTGCTTATGTATTCTTTTTTTAATTCATGAAATAACTTGCCTTTGTAATTTTTAACTTTATCTATTTTTATGTTATTAAGAAGGATAGAATATTTGCCATTATTATAATACCTGTCTTTACTAGGATTACCCATTACTTCATCATTTCTAATATCATAAAAGGATATTTCATCCTTAATATGTTTATAATTATGGTGGTCTCCTAAAATGTTATTACTGTAATATTTACTATTGTCATCATTTACACTTTCAGAATGATTCCATTCTAAAGCATCATTCTTAGAGCAGTTCCTGTCAGTATATAATTCTATTCCTTTTAAAAGGGGTACCTGTTTCATTTTTTCCTTTTTTCCTCCACAAGATAATGGGCAAATATTACGAATAAACGTAAGCTTACCTAACAATTTAGACTTACTAAATGTCTCCCTATCTTTATCAAATACATTTTGCTCATTTTTATTTCCTAAAATGGGAACAATCCCATCCTTTACCTTTGCATTATAAGAATTCAATGTTGAATTATCATTTGGCTCATTTGTCATATTTATACCATTTTTCTTTATTCTTTTTTCTTTCTTTTTTTCAATTTCCTTATTCAATACATAATACATAAAGAAATCCCCCTTTTGCAAAAAATGCAATAGAATTAATCTAAGAATAACATCCTTTTTTATATAAATATTTTTGAAAATTTCAGGTGTCTCCTGTTTAATTAAAGATATTATTCCTCTATATGATAACAGTAAAATGTTGTAAAACTTTTTATTTTCTTCATTTACTTTTTCTGTCAATTTTAATTCTTTCACATCTTTCACTAGTTCTTTTACATCGTAATTACTTTTGACATCTCTATGACTAGAAATGATGCTTTTAACTGCTGCATTATTACCACTATTATTATTATTATCCCTATTGTTATTATTATCACAACTATTATTATTATTCCTTTTATTATTATTACCACTGCTATTATTATCACTTAAACTTTCGCGTTCGCTTTTCATATTTTCCTTTTTCTTTATTCTTTCTTCTACATCCCTTTTTGCCCTTTGAACTTTTTCTAAGAGTTTATCTATACTGTCCAGGTAAAAGTTAAAAGTATCATTTTGCTTTACTTTAAATTCTCTTATTTCACTTTCAACTTCTTCAAAATATAGGTTTTTTGGACTGCTACTTTCTGCTGAATAGTTTTCTTCACCCATTTTAGCTATCGCCGCTATTGCATTTATCGATAAGTAAACGTTCACACATAAGCATGTAATGTATATGTATGCATATGTATATAGATGAATTCATATGTATGTATGCATATATATATGAGAGTATATGTATATATACAAATATCAGCAACGCAGCGTTTCAAATAAAGCTAAACTGAGAGAAAATTAAGGACTACATAAAAAATTAGTAATGAAGAAGTTACCTTTTAAAAAATAAAAATAATGGAGAATTGAAAAGGTAAGAAAATGGAAAATGAAAAAAAAACTGAAAAAATAAAAGCATTTTTAAATTACTGCAGCACAAAAAAAAAAAAAAAAAAAAAAAAACTCACATATATGTAAGCATATACATTTGCATGTATTTGCATAAGTACGTATTTATGTATGCATGTATTCACGTATGTACTTACATTTGTACGCATTTAGGTATGTATGTATTCAGGTATGTTTTTACATTTGTATGCATTTATGTATGTATGTATAAATTTGCATATATATGCATTTACATATGTACATGGTATATACCCACACACAAGCGCCCTGCACCACCTAAACAATCAAGCATGCGCTGTTTTCATATTTTATATACATATATATATTTTTTATTTTATACCCTTAAAATTGTTTCTAAGCAGCAACTGCAGTAACAACTTATTAACTGTCTACCTGTTTCGTCCAGTGTATTTTCTCTCTTTTACTCTTAGTGCGTAAAAATGTTAATATATATGTCCTTAAAAATTAATTGCTTTATTCATTTGATTTACATCATAACAGAAAATACATATAGGAGAAATATTTCATGTAAAATAGCAAAAATTGAAACAATTATTAAACTAAAAACGCGAGAAACAAAAAAAAATTTAATAAAACAATAATTGTAAATTAAATAAATTATTGTCTACTACTATACCATTTTAATGGTAATGTTAAAAGTACGTTTAAAAAAAAAAGAAAAAAAAACGAAAGAAAAGAAAAGAAAAGAAACGAGAAGAAATGAATACAGAAAATAAACGAAAAGAAAAAAAACAAAAAACCAACTCTGATTTATAAAAATCTTGTAAGACATAATATAATATTTTAAACATGAAAAAAAAAAAAATATTAAAATGTACAAAAAGGAAACCATTAAAAAATATATATATCAAATAAAATGAGGAAAACATAATTTTCCATTCATTAATTTCATCTAATTAATTTACAGGAAAAATATGCTCATCATAAGTGTATAAGAAAGTCTTAAAAAACAAAGAAGCAATTTCTTTGAAATAATGGTATACATATATTTGTAAGTATATATACATATACACATATACATTATATATATATAAATGAACTTTTTTTAATTCGCCTTTCCCTTAAATTATCAACAAATGAAGAGATACATAAAAAAAAGGAAAAAAAAATTTTTTTTTCTTTAAAACACAAAGTTCAATATGTTTATAAATTAAATGCACATAAAATTCATAAAAGGTAAAATTGTTAGTAAAGAACATAAGAAATTTCAACTACAGTGAAATGAAAAAATTGATATTATTTTACAGAAAATTAAATAACGAACATTTAAAAAAAAAAAAAAAAAAGGTAACTTCAAAATTAAATTTTAATCAACCATATAATTAAATATGATATTTTTGACGTGTACCCTATGTTCACATTTTACACCTAAATATGTAAATGATTTATACGTGCATATATATATACATATACATATATATATATATATACATTGTACACTATATTGAGTTAATTATCTATAATTGATGCAGGCTTAAAAGCACATTGAAGAACATATAAACGATTATCCACGAAGACTATTCATTTAAAAAAATAATTTTCCTTCACAAACATTTTTTTTTTTTTTTATTCATATAAATATGGGTGAAATTCAAGTAATATTTTTATTTATTTAAAAAAAAAAAAAAAAAAAAAAAAGTATTACAATTTTTCTTTAATTTAAAAGAAATAAAATAAAAATATAATGGAAAAAATATGTGAAAATCCTCTGCAAAGTGATATAGTAGCTTATGTATATATATATATATATATATCACTTTTCGTTAACTCATTTCATATAACAATATATATATGTATGTACGGTTTCATATATGTTCATACTTTTGTATGTACTCCTACTAATAAACAGAAATCAAGAATTGTAGACTTGTTTAATTTAAAGAAAAAAGATCAAGATTATATTGATAAGAAAGATTTAATAACAATACTAAAATCTTTAGGGTACATTAAGAAAATATGGCCTTAGTTTATCTGTAGAACGTTTTTTCCTTATGTGTACATATGTATAGATTAACATATATATGTATTTTGTAGCTTTTGGTTCAATTAAAAATCTACTTTTCAAGTTATTTTACCTCTTATGGAAATATACTTAAAACCTGTTTTCATCTTAAAATATACATATATATATGTGGATATATGGATGGAACATGCATTCATCCTACTACATTTGTGTGCATCATTTTTCTCAAAAACTGACTCTACCTTTTTTTCAATTTGGTATCTCTTCTTATGGACAGGTTTAAAATATGTTATGAAATATTTCAAGACGATAAAAAGAGCTACAGTTTTGATGAACTGAATGACTATATTCTTAAATTTCAAAGCAACTATTATGGAAAGAAAAAAATTGAAAATTGTATTAAGTTTTTGAACCCATCCCGTATGTACATATATATATACACATTTTTCCCCTGTTTTTAATTAAACTTTTTAATGACTTTTTTTTTCTTTTTTTTTTTTTTTATTAATTATTTCCCCTTTTTCCTTTTAAATAGATGAAATGATAAATAAAAATGCGTTAAAATCTCTCTTATGCGAAAATGGGAATAAGTTCACAGAAAACGAATTTAAAAAGTTCCTAGTTGATGTACCTGTAATGTTTATTTTTCCTTGTTAATTTTACGAAAAAAAAAAAAAAAAATTATCAAAACATTAGATATGCAATACATTTTTTTTTCTTTTTAAATATATAAACAAAATTTAGGTGGATATAGACGGAAACATTAAACATTCTGACTTAGTTGAAAAGTACAAAGACTTTTAAAAAAAAAGAAAAAAAAATATACATATGTACATATATATTAGCAGTCGTTTCGTTATTAATCTGAATTATCTAGGTTTTAACATTTCTAACAACTAATTTTACAGTTTCTCTAACTATGTGGATTACTGAAGAAATAGAAAGGTTATGCGAAAAATGTTAAAAGTGAGAAGAGACTGTATCTACAGTTATCCTTTAAATATGCCTTTTTTTTTTCTTTTTTTCTTTTTTATGGTGATGTAGTATGCCTTTCGTTATTATTAAGAATATCAATTAATAATTTAAACGTATCTTTTATTTCTTTTTCATTCATATTTTTTAAAAAATGGGATAGCTTCTCCATGTTATGATTATCCTTGTTTGAATAAAAATAAAACAACTTTATTAAATTATTTGTATCTATATCAATTAAATTATATAGTAATTTTGCTTTATCTTTATCAATTTTATTAATGTTCAAGTTTATGTAACTGTTTATTAACGTATCTAGCTCTAGCATGCCAACCTAATAAGAAGATAAATAAACACATGTGTATGCCCAAGCAAACATATTTTTTGGTAAAAACACTTGAACAATCAAGTATATATCATTAATATAATATTCATTAAAAAGTGATCATAAGAATGAATACTCTCGGTTAGAGTTCAATAATTTTTTCTGCTTTTATGAGTTGAATACATATAGAAGTACAAACTTGCGTACAAGCATACACGTATACTTATGCACTCGCTCATACTTCATATACACACATATAATTTATGTATCACTATTCTCAGATTCTCCCATTCTATGCAATATTCATTTTTTATATTTTTTTTATAAATTTTCCAAAACTAACACTTCTAAATTTATATCTTAACTTTTTTTTTAAAATTGTGAAATCTTCCTCAGTCATATTTTTATGAGTACAAATGAACTTTCGTAAAAAACTCGAAATATGCTTCATCTTATGATGCTTTATTTTATTTTTTTTAAATTAAAAATGAGAAATATTCATTAATTTTGGTAACTCCATCTTTATATGTACTTAATGAGTTTTATTTTTATTGATTTGTAAAATGTACAAAGTACGTGTTAATTTATTTACTCATATATAGTTTTGCTTTGTGCAAATTTACTATTATGTAATTGTAGCATTTTCAATTTTTTGTATAAATAGGAGGTAAAATTTTTTATTCGACTTTTGTTACACATCCCAAAAACAAAAGAAAAAAAAAAAAAAAGAAAATTAAATTGAATCATTATAAATTAAGTTGAATAAAATAAAATAAATAAATTAAATAAAACAATACAAAATAAATAGTAAGAGAAGTTAAATTTTACGGTAAAACATGATGTTCCAGGAGCAACAAAAAATCAGGAAACCAAAATTTTAAAGGCAGAAATTTAAATAAGCAACACGATTGAAGGTGGAAGTGCGAAAAAACTGAACGCCAAACGGTTAACACATTGGAAGCCAATTCAAAAAAAAGAAAGAAGTTAAATTAATAAAAAAGAAGGGTAAAGCACCGAAGATAGTATAAAGGTGGGATGCAAGGAATGTAATAAAAATAGGGTTTTTCATCGAATAGTAAAAAGTTTGATGAGATGTACGATACTGTGTATACAAGTTAATATATATATATATATATACTCATATACGTGCGTACGGTTAACTGGGTATCACGCTTAAATGTGAAAAATGGGGAAGGGCGCTGTACACCCAAATGGCTCAAACTTTTGCAGATCTCTAAAATACAATATTGTAGACAAAATGAGAAAACTTGTTGAAACCAATTTGTATGACAGACCACGATGGCTAGAGTGGTCAGAAAGGGCTCCACCAATGGAAATATACAACATCAGTTTGAAGTCAAAATATAATAATAATAAATACATGGATTTAATAAAATTTCTCTTAAAAAAATACCCCCATTTGAGATTTCAGGATTGCTACGTTGAAGGTAATAATAACATAAAGGGGTATGACTTCTTTAGAAATGATCATATAATTACTCAAATGGCTACTCATCAGTTATATTACATGAATAGGGGATATGGAAAAAAAGAGGCTTTAGAAAAAGTAGAAAAAGAATTTTATAATAGAAGAATGATGATTGAAAAGCAGCAAAAAATAAATATGTGCTTAGCTATTGATGAAAAAATTAAACCTCTTTATACTAATGGTTACTCCTATTTATATGAAAAAATGGCTGACAATGAAAAGACATATCTAAACGTTATACTTAAAAAATTAAGATATATGAGGCAAAAATTAGAAAAGGAGAATAAAGCAAATGATATTAATCCAAATGATAAAATCAACAGTACTTCAAAATACTCGGAAAGTGATAACACATCGAAAAAAGACAATGAATAACCTCATTTAACTATTTCAAGATATAAACATAAAACGAAAAGGACAGGATAAATACAAAAATTAAAGGAAAAATTTTGATTGCACAACATGTGAAAAGAACGGGATGTGAGGAAAAAAAAACAAAATAAAACAAATTAATTATGGCATATATATTTTCAAACCATTAAGAAAGAGCATTAAATAAGTCTAATGAGCAAATACATTTTTCTTGACATATAATAAAAGTTAAAATTTGCAGGTTGAACGTGTGTAAATGTTTATCACATGCATTGCGGGTTTCTACTATTTTTCTAATTTAACCATTTGGTATATTTATCCCCTTTGCATTTTTGCGTGTTAATGTATTATAGAAGGGCATGTCTATACACACATATGTGTTATATATGTATATATATATATATATATTAATCCATAAATCAGGCTTAGAAAAAGTAAAAAAATGACAATGCGATGGGTGGAAAACAATAAATTATGAAAAATGTATACACATGTATTGGTACACTAACGAACATATAGATGAGTGCCTAAACTCACTATGAGTTTTTTTTTTTTTTTTTACCCGTTCTGCGTAAGAATTAAATATACTACTATATTTTTCATGAAATGAATAAGAAAAACGTAAAAAATAAAACGCAAAAACAAAGAAACACCCCCCCTTATATGATACTATTTCTTAAAGGTTAAGTAAACATCTTCATTGAGGTGATCATATAAAACATTGTTGATAATATGTTCCTGAGTATAGTCAGGAAGATTTTCCAAATTGGAGCAGATAGAAGCCCCTATAAATTGACGTAAATTAGGGGATATTTTAGGAAGGAGAAAATTTATTTTATTTCCAAAATCTTTAATGAATGTTTTTTTTTCCTTTAGTACTTCATAGAATGTTTGTGTAATTTTTGAAATAATTCCCTTAATATTACTACAACCACCAACCAGTAATATATTATAAAAAACAGAGGATTCAAAAATATTCAATTTATCTACTATAGATGAAAGTAAAGAGTATATATTCTGCTCATGATCCATATTGAATAATATTTCACAAGCCTTCCATCTAGTGTTAGGTTCTATAATTATTTCATAATTTTTAAATTGATATAAAACATATTTATCACTGCTAAAATTAGTTTTTTCATTTTTTAAATAACAATATCTTATTTTCATATTTTCAATATTATCATCTGTCATGCTATCAATAACATTTAAAATTTCATCTAGAGGATATAAATTATAGTAATAGTTTAATAATTCAGATGATATATCTGTATCTATATTTTTTTTTTTTTCATGTACATTTATCACTTTTTCACCTGAACATGTCATATTGTTGTACCGATTATTATTAACGCTGTTAGAGCTAGCACCATTAGAACTGTACGTGATATCATTATTTGGATCTTTCCCTTTACACATATTTCTTTTTATGTATTGTTCTTTTAATAATCTTTTAATTTCATTATTGATATAAAATCCACCATTGTTTATATAGGTATAATGATGATATAAAGGAAATCCATTTATTATAGGCAACAATCTACAATTTAAATAACCCAAATCAATTACAACACATGTATTGCAGTTGCACAGATATAATGGAGATACTAAGTCGTTGATATAAGAAATTGAAGAATATTCAAAATTTTCTATTAAACTTTTACAAAGAGCATATTTAATTATTGTAGGGATAAACATATTCAAAACGACAATAACTTTTTTTGCCTTGTTACTTGTTTTAAGGAAATTATGAAATATTTTGAAAACAAATTCTTCAAAAAATTTGTTCCATAAGTTAATATCTTGGTTATATTTATATTCGTAATGGTAAATCAAGTTCTTTCCTTTTTCTTTTCTTTTCTCATTGGGTTCATGTTTTTCTAATTTATTATTATTTTCATCTCCATCGATGTAATTCCCTTCATCATCTTCAGCATATCCATTATATATGATACTTTTAGCCGAAGTAGCGTAATCCTCTGCACGGTTATGAGTAGAAAAGTTATCGGCACCTTCGGCAGGCGAAGCCATATTATTAGAAAAACTTACTTTCTTTGTTAGTTCATCCGATTTTTCTTTTTCAGTAGACAATGAATAACCTGTCTCTTTATATAACTCAGTTTCGCCCTTTTCCTTTTTTGAAAACATTTGTATTATCTCATAAATTTTATTTTTGTCTTCAACAACATTATGAAAATTTTCGTTGTAAAGAAAAAAATCTGGCGTGATATGAACCGATAGAGGTTTGTGTAATCCTGAAAAGCCTACATAGGTGTATTTTCTTCCTATAAAATATTAATAAGTAAATTGTGCGCATAAATAAACAACAGAATATTAACAAATGGCATGCACATACAATGTAAGCATGTTTCAAAAAGTTCTTAAAAGTAGTAGGAAAATGTACTCTCTTGAATATTTAAAAAAATTGGCATTAATAAAATTATACAAAGGCACACAAACGGAAAAAGTAAAAAATACATTGGGATATACATATGCACACATGAACACATGAATATATTTGTTGTGCTTTCCGCCTTTACCCATTTGTAGTATGTAGTATTTATATTCATTTTCGTAATCATTTTTTTTAAGCCTTTTTTCCATTTCTAAGTATACAGAGAAAACAAAAGGAATGTACGCCCACTATGTTAGTGTGTGGTTAATATATTTTCTTTTTTTTCCCCCTCTTGCTCATGAAGCTTTTTATGTATGTCTGTTTAATTTTTTTACGTATTTTCTTCTAAAATTATTAAACTATCACAAAGTAAATTAAAATTGTCAGTTGTCTACCTTAATTTGATCTCAAAAAGAAAAAAATCAGAAATAAATGTACAAATGTAATAAAAGCACAATTTTACAAGTATCATTATCAGAACACTGCTTCAAGTTACTCTTAGAACGCAGCACAATGTATATCCTTATGCACACTCTTGGCATATGAATTATCTCAATATTTATTTGTACATTTTTTTTTGTTTTCTTTTTTTTTTTGCCCTTTTTTCTTGCAATTTCGTACACATGTGTTATTAAACATAAAAGGAAAGGTCTATCTTAATATATAGTAAAAATAAACATTTTTAATTCTCTAAAAATATGTAACTGTACGGATAAAAAAGAAACAAAATAGAAGACCACTTTTATACAAAGTAAGGTGGAGAATACTGTTCTTAATTTGCAATTTGAGCAGTGCGTTTTTTAAATAACATTATTATTTTTTTTTCCTTTTTTTTTCCTTTTTTTTTTCTTTTTTATTACTTATTTTTTTCTTATTTCTTCCTCTTTTTTTTTCTATTATTTTCCTTCATTTTATTTAAATATTTTATTTATTAATTTATTTTTCATGTTGGAATTATTCCAGAAAAGTAAAATAATTTTCAATATGCTTTATTTCAAAATCTTCACTTTTACTATCTTTCATTTTTAAATAAACAAGTAACTATTTTATTACAATGACAATTACTTGTGTGATTTTTTTTTTTCTTTTTTTTATTGATTTCACCTTCTGAAAGCAAAATGGCAAAATAAAAAAAAAAAAATCTATATAATATTGTTCCATTTCCCCTATTTGCATATTCTTTTTTTTAATAAACAGTTCATGACTTCTAAGACAGTATGAATATTGAATATATTCTTACCTCATTTTGCTTAAACATTCGATAGGCACCCCATTTTTTTAATTATTAATTACTTATATTTACTAGCAATATAAATTTTTACCCCAGTTGTTAACAATACAGCGGTGGTATTTTGACAATTTAAATTTTAATCATTTTAAAAAAATTTCCATAAGCCTTCTAACATATACATGCGTATACGCATAAGTGTACATATATATACATTTATATGTTTACCTATGCACATGTAGATGAATTGGTGATAACATTTGTGCTAATTTCCGTAAGCGTTTAATACTCATTTTTTCCAAGAACAAAAGTAAAATTTTTAAAATGTAATGAAAAAAAAAAAACAGCATATACTCATTAAAAAAAGAGAGAAATAAAAGAAATACTTTTTAAGGAGCATAAAAAATAATAACAAAAGCGACTTTAAAATGGTATATGCTATTATTATAAAAGATGAAAATACATATAATAATGTACAGAAAAAGAATGAACACAATTCTGCAAACCAGAAGAAGAGTGAAAAAGATAATTGTACCTATTATGATAAAAAAACGGACAATCCTAGTAACTCTTTGAAGATTAACAAATATTCCATATTAAACTACTTTAATATAAAGAAGAAAGAAACGAAAAAAGACGATAACACGAAACACAACAATTTATTTAATAATAATGATTTTTTTAAAGATGATTTTTATGATGCTGAAGAAGACACCAATTATTCAAAACAAGAAGAATTTATTTTGGAATATATTAAGTATATATCTGAAGCGAGAAAATATAAAAAGAGGAACATCAAGGAACATATATTAAAACTGTTAATATTGTTGAAAAAAGAAGATGTATATTTAAAAAAGTATTGTCCCAAAATCTACCTTGCCGAATTAAAGAGAAAAAAAAAAAACTACAATTTAGACAATTCATATATTGACGAAAAAATATATATAAATAATATATATAACAAGAAAATAAAATGTACTAAATTTTTTTCAAATATAATAAATAATACCATTTATGAATATAAAGTAACCTATTGTAAAGAAAATAATTTGATAACTTTTCAATATTATGATGGTTATAAAAAATCTTATAAAATTTCGAACAATACTTTTTTTTACCTTATATCACATGACAAAAATGTGTTTCTTCATAATTCTATTCATGATACTTCTCCAAACGAAGAAATCGCTTCAAACAGCAACAGTAATAACATATTCATCTACACACTTGAAAAACATTTCGATAACAAACTGAAAGTAGAAGTAATAGATACAGAGAACAAAACAAATAAAATTGAGTCTGTCGTCGAGTATAAACCCATTCGAGTCTTTTATCATAATAATTATTTGTTTTTTATAAATCTTCTTAATAATTCAAAAAAAGGAAAATATTTTTCATACTCTATACTTAATAATAATTTTAATGAAAAAATTAGGATTGTATATATGTCAGCAGTTCATCCATTATATGCCAATATTATTATTAATGAGGATAACTATTATTTTTTTAGAAAATGTAAATATTTCTATGAAAGGGAAAAGATTTTTATATGGTCTGATGAATCTACGTATTTTTCACCTGAAGAAGGAAGGGTAAATCAAATTCCAAATATGAATATTGTACACATAAACTCTAATGTTAATATATGTATAGCATTTGAAGACAATACAAATACGTACTTTTTTTTTTATATTTTATATGACAAAGTAAGAAAATATAATAACAAATTTTTAAAAGAATATTTTAAAAACGAAAAAATAGACAAATTTCTTGTATTTCAACATTTTTTAAGTATAGAAAGAAAATTTTTTTTTTGTAAAAATCAAATATTTCATAATATTAATTTTAATACAGAAATATACAAGCCGCATATTATACTTACTAGCGGAGGTAATAAAAGTCTTCATAACAAAATTAAATTATGTTTATATGATAATGTCAATAATTTATTATTCCTCATACCCATATATCATAAATATATTAAGGATAAAATTAAAATTGTGAAGAATGTGCTAAATTTTACAACTATAAATATATCAAACGAGTTTTCAACATTTAAATATTACCCCTACAATATCTGTACATATATAAATAATGAAATAAATACAACTCACTTAAAATGTAGGGAGACTCCTTTAAATTTACAGCAGACCCTTATTAATGTATCAATTGGAATAGAAAGAAGATCCTATTTCAAATTTTTATTAGACCAAAAAATTAATATGCTAAAATTAAAAGGAAATCTAGAAGACAAATACAAACAAAAGAGAAAAAACAGAGAACACAAATATCACATTCTTGACATAAACAAAATGGATCATTTTATTATTATTTTAAATAAGAATGGCACGTTATATTTACTATCTGATGATGTATATGTTTCTAGTATATATTTATATAATAATAAAGCACAAATATATAATATGTATAACCCCGATTTATGCAACTTGACAGTGGACACAATAGATTATGAGAATAATAAAATTTCTTTGAAATCTTACAGAGTACATATTGATATATTACCGAAAAACCCCACTCTAAAAATACTTTTAACATTTTTCTATTATTATATATGTAAAAAAATTGCTCTTGAATTTTTTACCTTATGTATTTATGAATGTAAAAAGGAAGAAGAGAATAAGAGTATTTTCCACTTTATTAACATCGATATTTACTTTTTTCATAATCAAATATTTCCAAAAATGGATGACACACATATATATAATGATAACACAGGGAAAAGGGATAATGCCACTGTTACTACTACTACTGGTACTACTGCTACAGCTACCATCGCTACAACCCATACTCCAGTTTTAAGTAATGGCAAAAATTGTGCAAAAAAAAGTACTATATCAACAAATGGTCAAACGAATATCCGGGCTTTTTTTACCAATATTAAAAAAGAAAATATAGGAATGAATAGAGAAGAGGGGAATAAACAAGAACAGTGTAACCGTTCTGTCTATTGTCCTACCACCAATACAAATGATAATCATGTATCATATGACACAGAAAAGATTGATATGTTTAATATGAATTTTTTCGAAATAGAAAATATACATCATATAGAATTTAGTCGATTCATTTACTTATTTATCTTAGTTTGTGTAAAAGATTTAAAAATGTACAGAAAATTAGAAAAATATTTATATATTAAGGATGAAAAAAAGAACTATAAGACAATAGATGAATATAGCGAATCCAAGTTTAATTGTTTTTTATTCAATTACGAAACAGAAACAAATTGTAATAGTGACGAGTTCTTTCCTTCTTCATCTAATTCATGTACACATAATAAAAAAAATTTAGACAAAGGGGCACATGCAAATGGAACGAGGATCATATCATCTAGCTCCATTGAGTGTAATGTGGATTACCATAGCTCTAGCACTTCCAACTTCAATAGCGATATGGCCAATCTAAATTTCACCAAATCAAAGAAGCTTATGGAGAGGAAAAATTCCAGTCGTGATATGATTAATTATTACAACATTATAAAGAATTTCCTAAATTATTTACAAAATAAATATAAGCATATATATAATAACAAATATTTAATATTAGCATATCTGCATTTATATTTTGATGAAATTAACATTTGCGAATATTTAGACCAAAATATAAAAGACGATGTAATATTAATAATTCTTATTTTGTCGTATACTCTAAATTTATATAATTTTATGTTTCATTATATGAATAAATTAAGTAACGTAAAAAGAAAAATTCTATATACTTTTTACCAACATATATGTAAGAAATACTATAAGTGTGAGTTACTTAAAAAGCAAAAATTTAAGAAAGAATTATGGCTCATCGAAAATCGTGAAATTAGCAAAACTAACGAAGAGAGTTTTTCAAAAACAAATAATGAAATGAGCTCAGGAAAATTAAATTACTGTAATAAATACAAATATGAAAAACACATCGATAGTTGTGTCTCACTTAACGAAATATCACACAATAACACATTGAATGTTTACATGATTAATGATGGTAAAAATACAAATATTATCACACAGAGTTACGGTTTTAAAATGTACAAATTTATAAATAATTATTTGAAAAAAAAATTTACTCAGTTAACTAATATTCCCAATACAATGGGGATAATATATCAAATAACAAATTCAAGCGGAACAGAAAATAAAACAAATGACATTAACTACTTTGTGAATGCATCTCATTTCTTGCAAAATATAGAACTACCCTCAGACAAACTAAAACTGAAATACGAATGCTATATAAAGGAAGTAGAAAAGGTTTTTAATATAATTCTGAAAGGAGAAGAAATGACGAATAACAAAAGTGATAAAAATGGAAAAAGTGAAAAATGTGTAAATAATATAAATAACATTCGCCACTGCTACAAGAACTTCCAGTCGTTTAAATCATCGATACTTTATAATGATCGATTGAAATTTTTGTATTATTTTTACCCCTTATATTTTCCATTAAAGAACATTTTAATAATATCTTACATGAGTTTATTTTACCAAGAAAACCTCAAAGAAAAGATATTAAATAACATCTTTTATAAGAATATAATTAAGAACGAATTAGACACGATATATTTACCTGTTTTTAATTTAGATTTTATGAATACTGATGAAGAGAAAATAACTCGAACACAAAATAAAAAAGGAAAAAAAAGAAAAAAAGAAAGTGTAAAGAGTATAAAAAGCATAGAGAAATTATATGCCAACAATCTTCTTAATGAGAAAAAGATGAAAAAAAATTTTATTAAAAAATTAACCTGTGACGGACACATGGACAGAGGTAGTGTATGTACTGTAACCAGCTCCTCAAGTTATAAACATGTTAGTAATAAAAAAACTTTAAAAAAGTTTGAACACTCTGATAGTGCTTCGGATGGCTTAACCACACACTTAAAAAAAAATAATCAGATGCTAAATACAGATATAGTTTTTTACCAAAAAGGAATTTATTCATGCTCATCCAACTTAAAATATTTTGACTCATTAAACATAGCTGATATTAATCTTGTGAATATACCTCTAAAAAGTATATTTTATGAAAACCTATATATGCTAAACAAGTATTCACATATTATCTATATGATGCTTTTTAGCACGAATCAGTGGTTTCAAAATATGCATGATACCAAAAGTTTGATCAATAACGTTAATTGTTTCGAAGTAACAAAAAAAAATTGTACTATTAATCGGTATTATAATAATCTAAATATAAGGGGAGAAGAAAAAAAAGACATCTTGAATCTACACAGAAAACTTAAAAAAAATGATGATATGTGTGTAGATAACTCTACTTATAAATTAGGGTTAAACAAGAAAAGCAGTAAAGAAAAGAGAAAAATAGATGAACGCTCCTTTTTTATGAAAGGCGAATTTGTATTTAATGCAGAACACTCAATGGTTGAAATACTTAAATTTATCGATTGTTATAAAATTTACAATTTTGAAAATCCCTACTTCTATATAAGTATAAATAGAGAAGACCTTTATTTCAACAAATGCTTTGATTTATATAATACGCAGTTAAAAAAAAATTTTTATAAAATTTTAGAAATTTTGAAAGGGAATAATTACAATTTTATCCTCAATAGCAGCAACAAAAACTGTGATAGAAAGAAAAGAAAAAAAAAGGAAAAATATATTGGAAGAGGAGAAGAAGAAGAAGACGTTAAAGAAGGTCATGCAAATAGCAGTTTTAACAAAAAGAATAATATCGTGCAGAAAAGTTATCTAAGTAAATATAAGATATTAAAAGACTGCTGCTTTTTTTTTGATACTTTTAAAATGGACAGAAACATTTCCTCATGTTATTTCCCATATAATAAAGACCCTGTAGTTGTCTATTTAAACAATTTTCATAATTACTATTTTTCAAAATATTATAAAAAACGAAAAATGCATTTATTAAAAGATAAAGATTATACTAATGATCAAAGCAAAGATTTAATTGATTTAATTGATTTGCAAAATACCTCTGATAGTTTGGAGAGTGCCTATATTCATAAACATAAATACAATAAAAAAAACATAAATAAATATATAAAAAAGATAATTAAATTAGTTAATCTAAACAAATTAGAGGAAAAGAAAATATTAATTGATACCAAAATTAATGGAAATATAGATAAAGTACTAGATTTAATGCATTTATATTATACTTTAGAAAAAATTTATAAAATGAAATATATCTGTATGCTTAACATTAGTGAAATTAATTTTTTCAATATAATTAATTCTATTCATTATAAACCACATATAAACTTTAACATCAAATATGATCTCTATGTGTATCTGTTTGAATACAAACATAACCAAAATCGTTTAAGCAATATTTCTGTACCTGTTAATGATAGTTTTTCATTTAATTTACTGTCTAGAGCTTATAATAGAGGAATAATGGATGGTTCAAATAACCACGCGAGTGCCACTCTCCAACATCTTTATAGTTCCTTTAATGATAGCAATTATTCTATCAATCATCATCTCAACAATAGGACAAACAGCTACGGTCAAAGTGATGGTATTAATGACCCGAATGTTAATAATGAAAATAATATCTATACAAATAATAATAACAGATACAATGATACTACTGTCGTAGGTGCGAACGTTTCCTTTAACGGTGCTCCTAATGGGCAAAGTAACAACGAAAATGTGGGTATATTGAATAATGGTACAAGTGTAAGTGGTGCATTACACACTGATATGCCATACGACAATTACTACCCCGATTTTGATAGCAACAACAGAAGAACAATTAATGACAATTTTAATGAGCCCTCAGAAGTTACTATGCTCAACAGGAGAATAAGAGAATTTAACAGCTATTGGCATACGAACACAAATAATTTAAGAAGCTATAATAATATCAATTATAGAAGTCTAAGAAACAGTTCAAGGAATATACAAAACATTAACTCAGGTAGTGGGCTCATTTATAATCAAAATAGAACCCCAGATAGGGACTCAGGTAATGTTATCCCGCAAAATCACAGGCATACTTTAAACTTGCAAAATTTAAGTAGCACAGTGGGTAATTATAGAGATAGGAATATGACCAATTCGTTTAGTAATAATGAAGTTAATAATGGTTGTAATAATAGCGGCATTAATAATAGTAGTGATAACAGTAGTGATAATAATAATAGTGGAAACAACAACAATAACAACAACAATAATAATAACAATAATAATAATAATAATAATAATAATAATAATAATAATAATAATAATAATAATAATAATAATAATAATAATAATACTAGAAATGGTATTAACAATATGGAGAACATAAATATGGACAATTTTGAGAACAACTCAATTTACAGCTATCCAATAAATAACAACAGCAATAATACGGGTAATGATAACAGTAATGATAATGGTAATAATAATGGGAATGATGAGGGGGATAATAATAATAATAATAATAATAACCTCAGCTCTGTGAACTTCGTTAGAGTACGCTCATCCGTCACATTTAACACCCCCCACGTTACTCATTATCGTTATAAATTAAACAAGCTAAAATATAGTTTAAAAAAAAGAATTAAAAAAAAAATTAATAATTTAAAACTAAAAGTAAATAGCTTATTAAATTCTTTAAATGTTGATATGAAAAGTGATAAAATAGAAAAGATTTTTACGCTAAATAAATATTTCAAAAGACTTCAAAAATCTAAAGAGGTTTTAAGAAATTTTAACCCAATTCCAATGAAAGAATTAGCTAATAAAATAGGTTTTCCTTCTTCTTCTTCTCATACGGACGATTTTTTTAATCATTTTCAGACAAATAATAGTACATCTCAAAATATTCTCTTCCATAGGGAATCACTAAGAAATAATAGCCAATTACAAAATAATGAAAATGAACGAAATGAAAATCAAGATTCACCTATATCTGCTACGTCCTCGTCTATTCAGGATAGCCAATATAACAGTGAGTATAACAAAACGTGTAATATACCTAACTATTACATAAACTCCTCTCCAAGAAGTGCAAATGTTAATACACATAATTGGAATAACATGAACAACAATAGTCATAACATAATTGAAAGTACTGGAAAACCAAACAGCAGTGATAGGAACTATCTAAACTGTAATTTGAACGACTCTTCTAACGACGAATTTTATTCAAGTAATTTTTTATACACACCTAACAAAGCCATAAGCGGTTCTGTGGGTAATGAAAAAATAATTAATGATATCTCTTTTGATAATATCAACCGAAGATATAGCTGTAATGAGTCAGTTAATGATCAACAGCAAAGAAGAGACAGTCATATATCGTTCCTATATTATGATAGAAGAAACAGTTATTTGTTAAATAACGATAGGCGAGACAGTAATGCATCATTCCATGTTATCACAAGAACTAATTCTAACATTCTGGAGGAACAGGAAGAAGAGGAGGAAGAAGAACAAAGAAGAGGATACAACAATGTAGCAAGTGAAAATATATTTTCACGTAGTACTCTATTACTGCAAAATAGGATATCCTTTAATTCTTCTAGGAGTGTTAGAAATAGTTTGGTATCTAATGGAAATCAAAGGGAACATACTAATTATTATAGTGATATTATGTTGTCTAGTAATAATAACACATCTATAGAAGAGTATAATAACAATATTTATGATGCATATAATTTTAGTGATAAACGAAAACTCAAGAGAAAAATAGATTATTTTGATTTCACCTTTGACAAATCTAAATTTATTAAATATAACAATTTTGTAAATGGGAAAATAAGAAATGTGTTCAAATTACAATGCTCCTTATGTCAAACTATCTTATACAAAAAATTTGATGATACAGATAAAAAGAAAAATAGTATTTTATTAAATATTGTAAATGATGAAAATTATTTATATAAATTTTTAAATAAGAATTACAAATACTGTGGAATTTATTTTTTAGCAGGTTTAATATACGGTTTAGGTCTATTACAATTTTACAAAAATGTCAAAATTTCTATACTATTACAATATATTTTAAAATTTAAAAATAGATGTTTATATATTTGCTCTATTTTAGGGCTTTCCCTTTCATTAATATCATCAAAAAATCATGAGTTAACATCGATATGTATTAGTGCACTATTTAAAGAATTATATGATAATAAGAAAATTAACTACGAGCATTTACTATTTCATTTAATGAATGAAAACGGTTCTAATGAGAATAATTATAAATTTGTTTTTTATAAAAAAAAAAAAAAATAATAATAATGAAGGACAGGAACACATTTCAAGCATTGAAGAATTTAGAAAAAACACTTTTGACAAAATCATAGATAGTAAAAATAACAAGAAAGAAAATAAGAATGATCCAGAATATTTTAATATGTTGTATGCATATGATGACGAATTATCGGATGAAGACACATCCACAGTGCATATATCAAGTGACACATCATCTGTTTCAAATAATACAACTGATAGAAATTTAAACAGAAGCCGAATCATAAATCATTTAGATGAATCTAATATATATGAGAATAATGAGAGACCTATGGAGGAAGCAGATTATAATATCACTCAAGAAAATAGCCATGTGAATTCTGATCCTCCAGGTTTTCAAAACAGCGGGAGTGGAATATTCATTGAGCCATGTAGTTATGAAAGCAATGATAATAGCAGTAACAAACTTTGCAATAACAAACATTGTAATGACAAACTGTGCAGTGACGGACTGTGTACTGACAAACTTTTGGAAGTGGGAGAATGTCAAGAGGTTGCATCTTATGACCCTGAAGGTCATATACCCCATGATAATATTCATGACTTTAGCAAAAATGGTAATATAAACATATTGAATAATAATAATAATAGTAAGTACAATAATATTGATGATATTTGCTCTCTACTAAACGTTTCAATAAATGACTCGATAGATTCGGAAAATTCAGGTGACAGAGATACAACCACAGCACTAAAGGAAAAGGGGGGAAAAAAGAGTCAAAATGATCAGGAGAAAAAGGAACAAATGGAACAAGAGGGGCAAACGGGTTCCATGGGGCAAACAGAACAGACAAGACGGATGGGAAAAAATTGGAAAAGGAGGAATAATATATACAGAAAAAGGAAAAAACACCTAGACAACTTAGTCCTTAGTAGCAACTTCCTTTGTCTAGGGTACTTGCACATGAATAGTGAAAATAAGTATTTAACAAAATGTATTTTAAAACTACTGCAAAAGAGTAATTTAAGTAAATTAAATTTGTTATGTATGTTTTGGTCCATTGGAAGTATTAATTTTAAAAAAGGAAATATATTTGACCATCTTATTAGATGTTTATTTTATTTTATAAATGCTAATATACCTTATAAATTGCATAAGAATAATTTTGTAAAAAGTTTTTCTTTGAAACATTTAAATTATGATGAAATGTCTTACGATACAATGCACATGATCATATCATCAGCTATATCTGTGTCCCTATGTTTTTTTAAAACTATTAATATTCATGCTTTTAACATGATTTTTATGCCTATGAAAATGGAGCACATATATTATTTTAACAACTACGAAATGATGGTTAAATCATTTGCAAGGAATATGATTATTTTCGATTTTGTGGAGCTATCTCATGAGTACATTTTGTCAAATATACCAATATTTTTAAGAATTTTACCCAATGATTTGAATAAAAATAATAAAAGTAAATTACCATATATGCATTTAATTGATAAAAATGGAAACTTCAAAGATAAAAGTGTAGAGAGGAAACTTTTTTTAAAAAATGGATACCTAAATTTAGATCATGATTTTGTATGTAATGAATTAAATAAAGTTTATGATAATGGGTATTATTTTTTTTTAGACAAAAATAATTTTTTTAATTGTTATAATAATCATATTAGACAAAAGGAAAAACATCTGAGATATTTCTTTCATGGGGAAAGAGTCAATTCATGCGATCGCACTAGCAGTAATAGGGGTTACTCTAATCGTTGCAACGGAGGAACGCTTAATTGTACATTTTCTGTTGATAGTGATAATAACAATAGCGAAATTATAGGAGACCATAACAGTGATAGTAAAAGTGATAACAGTAAAGTTATCAATAGAAATAGTAATAAGGACAATAACAGTGATATTCAAAGTAAGTATAATTGCAGTGTACACACAAACGGCGATTGCGGAAATAATGAATATAACATTTGTTGCAGTAATGATGGAACAGATATGTATAAATACGAGCAAATTAACAGCGCTCGAAGGAGTAATAACCAAAAATTATTAAAAGACTACACGTTTGTGTATAATTGTGAGATGCTACGTTATTATATCATTCTTGGTGTATTACAAGTTCTTAGCCTAAAATACCTATCAACACATAATAAAGAATTTAAAAAAATATGCTTTGACTATATTTCATATTTTGATAATATTAATAAAGATGTTTACGCAAAAAAAAAGTTAGAAAAATTATATAAAAAAATTAATTACTTAGTCCAAAAAATTAAGAATAGTGCGTATAAGGAAAAAATAGGTAGAAATATTTCTCCTGAGGTAAATAATATTTTTTCTCAATCAAAAAAAGGTAAACCTCATCAATATGACGAAAAGTTTATGACTACCCTTAACAGTGGATCGAATGACAAAATGATATGTGACAAAACAATGAATGATGACATATTTTACCACACAATGGATAATCTAGTAAGGAACGAAATTGGACACAAGCAGAAGAACGATGCGAAAGATGATCAGAGAGATGTAACTCAAAAAGATATGAATAATCAAATTAGTGATAGCTTTTATAACTTCATTGCACATATAAATCAAGATGACTATTCGACTGATTCAAACGTTAGTGATAAAAAAAACAAAAATAGAATTATTACACTACTGGGCAGTGAAACACTACAAGATGTTGAAAGCACTCAAGGAGAAAAAATGCGAAAAGACAATGGCCAAGTGATAAATGACAAAAGGAACAAAAAAATTAGTAGTATTGACAACCGTAGGTATAGTGCTACCTACGCACACATATACAAGCTTATCTTGAAATATGTTAAGAAGATTAAAAAAATTAAAAAGTACCTCGACAATTCGTATACCGCTGATGCTGCTACTATTGCTACTACTACCAGTAATGCCTATACTACTGCTGGTAAAGAAAATCAGGTAAGAGGTCGCCTGACGATGAAAAATTCAGAAATAGATCATGACTACTTATACAAAGTTAAAGAAGAAGACATTAATGATATTGTTAATTTAATTTATCAATGTTTATCTCTAGTTTTTGTCGGAAGTTGTGATAAATATTTGAATAAAAAAATAAAAAACAAAATAAACAATTTAATAAATATCAGAGATAAGAATACGAATAATTTATATTATTATTATTTAGGTTATGTTAACTTAGGATGTGGTAAATATGTCTTAAAAAAAAAAAAGGATTTGTCGATATGTACACTTACATTAATTTTATTTAGCTTTTTTCATATATATGATTTATCATCTCACTTTATCATTCATTTAATAGAATTTCTGTATGTCCTATTAATGGATAAGCGAGTTTTAAAAATTTACGACGTTTCATCTAACGAATTTGTTAATTTACCTATACAATTGATCTATACAGAAAAAGTAAGCATATATACCTTGAAGAGAAAGTTTGCAAAGGAAGATATAGGAAAGAGAACACTCAATAATACAACACTAAATGATAATTTGTACATACATAAAACGAATTATACAAATTTCAATAGAAAAATATTGTTATTCCCTAGTGCCATTCCCCACATAAATATAGTAAACATTTCCATTGTTAACAGCGGATATTATAATGTAAGTTTTTCAAATATTGATGAAGGAGAAAGGAACAATAACGATGATTCTAATGGTGGCAATAAAGGTAAAAATGGTCATATGATCAATAGAATTAATAGCAGTAAGAATAGTGTAATAAAAAAAATAATAAAGAGGGGTATCATATTTGTTAAAAAAAAAGAATATAATAACAACGCCATGGTCGATCATAAACATGTGCTTTTTACTGACAGTTTTCATTACAACTATAAGAGGGAAGAATTTAAGAGCATCATATTTAATACCGTTTTATTTAACAATAAATCGTGGAATGAACAGAAGGCGCTTACTGTCAGAGAAAATCAATGTGAAGATGAAGATATATATGAAAAAAAAAAAAAAAAAAATTACACTAATGATACAGTAACTACCGAAATGTATAACATAGTTAATCATTTCAGCATTTGGAATAATGAAAATTCATACATAGTTAACACTATTGAAAAAAAGAATGTTGTAAGAAACAAGCTTACGAAACATATCACAAATCAATATAAGACATCTAAATTCTTATTAGAAGTAATTAAATATTACAGGAAAAACCGGTTCATTTATTCGGACAACGCTTTGTTACTATTTCAGATAAATAATTGTTATATACATAAAAATATAAATGAAATATTAATGTTAAAGTATTATCTAAAAATAGATGAAGTAGACACTAAAGAAGACATGAACTGGAGGGAACATCTATCTGATGAGAAGTTTTCAAAACTGTTTTTACATTTCAATGAAGAATTTACAAAAATATTTAGAAAAATTGAAAACTTTAATAAACAAAAGAAAAACCAAAAAGAGTATTTCGTGCGTCTTATATATTTGTTAATGTCAAATTATTATAAAAGAAAGGAACCCGAGTGCTCGAATAATTGTACATCCCCACATATGAAAGAACACAACGAAATAATGAATGCTTTATATGACCTTGTGAATAAAGAAGGATTCATTATTACTGATAAGAAAGATGAAATTAAACATGAAACAAATATTAATAATACATCCTTTTCACCTATTATAATCGTGAACAACATTTATAATAATAAACATTTCAAAAATAATATATACACGCTTTACTACAAAAGTAAAGAAAAAAACGAAAATAATTTCCTAAACGATATCAACAGTTTGTTAGTAGAATATTCGATAAATAGGATAAAAGCATTTACCAAATATCAACTAACAAATGAAGTGTACAACAATTATTATTTTTTTCTTTTAATACAAAACTTGCATATAGACAAAAGCATAAATTATTTATATTTCTTGTCTTATATTTATAATTCCTTTTACTTCTTTTATGATTTCTTTTATAAATACTGGAAAGACCATTACTTAGGATGTATGTCAAATGTAAACGAAAAAGGGCAACACAAATCAGACAAATGGTGTGAGAGGAACAAAAAAAAAAAAAAAATTATCTACGATTTAGAATTCTTTGATTATTTTACAAATATTCAAAAAGGAGAAAAAATTATATGCATAGATGACACAAATTGTTATAGTCACTTATACAAATATGTATTCCCCTCAATTTCGAACAGCTGTTATTTTCTACAAATATGTAAAAATAGGAGTACAAATGTGGGTAATAAATATATGGATAAACATATGGATAAACATATGGATAAACATATGGATAAACATATGGATAAACATATGGGTAAACATATGGGTAAAAGTTTAAGTAGCAGCAAAATGGATAAAAAGAGTGAGAAAAATACCGCTAGTCCAAACACCCAAAAGACTGATATACATGTGCAGGAGTATGCTCCATACATTACGGAAAGAAAAAAAGAAATATTTCAAACTTGCATTTATGATGAAATAAAAGATTTGCTTAGTTGTAATTTAGAACACCTTAAAATAATGGAAACGATGTATAGAAATTCTGCCGCAAAAATTAGCTTAATGAAATATTTACCATTTTTCAACAATGATAATTATTTTGTATATTTTTTTGAAAATAATATAAAATTAATAAAGACAATTTTCTTACAATATTATCACAAAGGGTATATTAATAAATTCATAATTTTTAACAACACCAAAATTAGTGTAGAGCATTCGAATAATCTTATATATTTATTTACTCAATACAGCAATTTTCCTAATTATTACACTTTTTGGAATACAATAATGAATGATCTAGATAACTTTCTTTTTATTCCTCAGTATAGACATTTCTATGATTATAAATATAACAAGTACATTCGTTCCCATATATTTAGCGCAAATAAAGTCCTTACAACAACTATTAATTTATTGGAACATCATGGGAAAAAGACAAATCAAAAAAAGAATTTTAAAAAAATTATAATTAGAAATAGAGTTAATAAATGTTACCGTTGTACAAATACAAAAAAGAAGAAACTTCATTCGTTACTTCTTTGTCAAAATATGATAAGAGATTATTTTAAAAAAGGAAAAAAGAAATACCACAAACCTATTGGTACTCCTCCATTTACCAGGTATGATCAAAATTACCTTAAACACAATAAATATAAAAAAATAAATAGAAAGTTAATTGACAAAAATTATGAGTTATTATATGTAACAAGGAAAAAAAAAGATAAACACTATTACTCCTTTCTAGTCCTCAAAAGAATAATACAAATTGCTCAAAATAATGTAAAAAATAAAACATGTAAAATTAGAATGCCCTTATTAAAAAATTTAGTTTCGGGCAAGTTACATAATACATACAATTTTTTTAAACATTGGTTGAATAAAAGTGAATATATATCAAATAAATTAATTAGCACATTTCATATTTCATTAAATTCCAAATGCATTAATTCATTTTTCACAGATATCTTATTTTGCTTTTTTATTGGAAATTTATAATGCCATTGTATAATAAATGGACACAATTTTTTTTTTTTTTTTTTTAAACTCTTTATTTGTTTTTCTATTTTTCATTACTCTACATATTATCTTCAATTGTTTTCCTTTTTCTTTTTTTAACATTATGAAAGAGTATTCTTTTTTCTCTGGCCTTCTACATTTGTGTTGTATTTACATGTATTTTTATTTTTCTTTCAAAATGAACACTTTTTAATGCTATTTTTTAGCCCTAATTTTTCAAAGATCATTTGTTTAAACGCAAAAAAAAAAAAAAATAAAAATAATAATAATAATAAAATATAAATTCAATATAATGAAAACCAAAAATTATATAATAAATCAAAGCAAAGCACAATAAAATAAGGTAGAATAAAATAGATTGAATCCTTTTTTTCACCTCTTGAGATATTTTTACACAAACGCAACATCATCTATTTTTTGTTCACCTTTTTCAAAATTTTGTTCTAAAAATTGCACTATTTTTTTCTGTTTTTTTATCATAAACCATTCTAAGTTCTTTGTGAATATGCTTTTTTTTCACCTTTATAATAAATGCTACTCCTTTACAAATATATACAATATGCTTAAACTTAGGCATATTTTGCAGAAGTACTCGAAACGAGTATGTGTCTCGTTCATATTTAGATGGGTATTTTTTCTTTTTCAAAAATTCGAAGAGTAGATACAGTTTCGCCACTCGAAAGTTTTTTTTTTTTTTTACTCATCTATATATTGAGGTTCCAACGGAAAATTTCTTCACTTTTCCCTCGTAAATTTTTTTTAAAAAATATACTCTATTGATTTTAATGCTACTACATTAAATTCGAGCTTTCCTTCCACAAATAAAGCTGCATATATTATGTATGTATCCCTGGCAGGATTCTGACTTTATTTTCTGTTTTGATATTGTACAATTTTTCCTCAGCGTAAAACTTGAATTCAAACATATTACGTAGATATAAATACATATATGTAAACATACTTATAGATACAAATTCATTTGTATATATTTATATCTTAAGGTTTATACATTTTTTTGTTAAAAAATCAAACCTCTTACAGTCACTCAATACAGTACGTAAGGTTAAAATAAATAACATGGTGTACACTTCATTTTATAAAAAAAAAAAATTTACTAAATTTTTCAGTGAAAATATCAAAAAAAAAAAAAAGGAAAAAAAAAAAAGGCATATAAAAGAATAAAATAAAAATTAAAATGTATGCGTTTCGTTTCAAGTTGTAATATATACAGTTTACTTTTTATTTTTTCTTGAAATGATTTATACTATATAAAATAAAATAAAAATAAATAAATAAAATAATAATTATTATAAATAAGGTTTAAATCTCAATAAAACAATTTCATGCTTTTTTTAATATTTATTCTTTTCATTAACTTCTTTTCCCGAGACTTAATAATATATATATGCATAGATAAACGCTTGAAAAAGTTATAAAATAATGTAAATATATATAAATACACTCATTTTTTCACCTTTTCCCTTTTTTGAATAACGTGAAAATAATCTTTTCGAGTTTACCATTTTTGTGTAAAACGTTTTTAAGAAAAAGCTGTTATATCAATGATATAATAGATTATTACTTATTAAATGTAATTTTATTTATAACAAAATTTTCTTTTTATATTTACGAAATTTATTTAAAAATCACACTTTTAAATTTTAAGTAAAAATGGCGGAACTTGGGAGGAGCAAAGCCGATTTAGGTGATTGTCGTTTTTATGAAAAGAAGTTTCCCGAAGTTGACGACTTGATTATGGTTAAGGTTAACAGAATTGAGGATATGGGGGCATATGTTTCCATTTTGGAGTATAATGATATGGAAGGTACATGAAAAAGATTAAGTAATATAACAAAGGGGAGGGGAAATGAGAACGGATAAGAATATAAGTATATATATATGTATATGTATAGGTGTATGTATGCATATATACGTGTGTATGGGCGTATGAACGTTCCCACGTGCAGATATGTCCAACGTTTAAATATGGCACGTTTAACATTTTTTGTGAGAGAATCAAATAAATTATACTTACTCAAATGGAATTATTAATTACTGCACAAAGTTTTTGTAGGCTCATAATGTGCAGAGCTCATATGCATATAGTTATGGTTCATCCTTTAAATGAATTTGTTTATCCTGTCGAGTGTAGCATTTGATAACATAGTTGTGCACACTCTTACCTAATTTTTTTATAGGTATGATTTTAATGTCTGAATTATCGAAAAGAAGATTTCGAAGTGTTAATAAATTAATTCGTGTAGGTAGGCATGAAGTAGTTTTAGTGTTAAGAGTTGATAATCAAAAAGGATATATCGATTTATCAAAAAGAAGGGTATCTCCGAAAGATATAATTAAATGTGAAGAGAATTTTTCCAAATCTAAGAAAGTACATCAAACAGTTAGGCATGTTGCACAAAAACACAATATGACTGTTGAGGAATTAAATAAAAAAGCCATTTGGCCCTTATATCAAAAATATGGACATGCATTTGATGCTTTAAAAGAAGCAACTATGAATCCTGATGTTGTTTTTAAAGATTTAGATTTAGATGAAAGTATAAAGGAATCTCTCCTTGCAGATATAAAACTTAGATTAACACCTCAAGCATTAAGATTAAGAGGAAGAATAGATGTTTGGTGTTTCAGTTATGAAGGTATTGATGCAGTTAAAGAAGCTTTAAAAAAAGGAAAGGAAATTTCGAATAACGAAGTAACTATTAATATCAAATTAATAGCACCTCCCCAATATGTTATCGTTACTTCATGCCATGATAAAGATCTTGGTATGTCCAAAATTCAAGAAGCTATGAAAGTTATTAGTGACAAAATTAAAGAATACAAAGGAGGCGATTTTAAACAGCAAGGTGAAATTTTGGTCATAGGAGGGGATGACGAAAAAAGATTAGATGAATTGTTAGACAAGCATGATGAACTATCTAGCGATGAAGACTACAATAGTAGTGATGAAGACGAAGAAAATTCAAGCGAAGATGAAGAAAATTCAAGTGAGGAGGAAGAAGAGGATTAAACACAGGATACGCAATGTGACAAATAAAATTGGTATGAATTTTACTTCTAAGGGGAAAAATATTTTTCCCATTTTGGTATGAAGTTTAGATGAAAGGGAGGAAACATTTTTCCTTTTTCTTTTTTTTATCTCATATTTTGTATTTTTTTTTTTTCCACTGCTTAGCATCATAAATATGAAATTATAATTAATTCAAAACCATATTTTCTCATGTTTTTCATGTGAACATCTTTTATTCCTTTATAAGTTTTAACATAAAAAATATTGTTATCCCATTGCTACATTAATTACATATTACACTTACCTTAAAATATATTCTCCTAACATGAGAAAATAGTTACATGAATTTTTTTCAATTTGTTAGCACATAGGTGAACTGCTTTCTTTTCCTTTTTGCATCATTCATATAGTTACACATTTATATATATATGCATATTTATATATATTTATATAAACAAGCATATTTACACATGTATTTTTACACATGTATATTAATATATATACATGTACGTATAAACACCTGCGCATACGCAGCTGGTGTGCATTTTTTCTTTCATTTTACCAAAAATTAAATTTTTGTTTACATCCTTGTAAAAAATTATTGAAAAAAATGGTATAAAATTTTTAAAATAATATAATAATAATAATATAAAATAAAACATGTGTAAAAAAATACTTAGACAAAATAAAACATTTTCATCTTTAAAAAAAAAAAAAATAATATTTTAATTACCCGCTTAGTAATTATTAATAATTTAAAAAAAAAGCGCTTTTTTATTAAAAAATATTTTAAAAATTTGGTTACATGTCAAAAATTGAAAACATTTTATATAAATGTTAATATAAACATATATATATATGTATTTATGCATGTTTAAGCAAATAACATATGCGTGTGCCTAATATGCAACACATATACAAACTCATATGTAAAATAAATAATCCTAATAGACTTTTTTAAAGGTGTGTCAATCCGAATATTGTAAATTTACAAAATTTTTTAAACATAATAACATATGGAAAACATAAGATAAATTAAAAATGAACAAAAGTACCACATATACCTTCGATATATGCACGTACATACATGCATACATATATACATAATGCACACAAAATACATACATACATAATACATACATAAAACATGCATATATACATACACATACTTCTATATATGTATATGTCATCAACTAGTACGCTTTCTTATTATTTATAAAGTACATTCAATAACGAAAGGCAATTTTGATTGAATTAAGTTAAAAAAATTTTTCAAAATGAGCACGTCTAGTACTGCATATTCAACACCATTTGAGGAAAGTGGTCTAAAATTCCAATTAATTATTTGACATTCTTTATTAACTTTTTTTTCGGGGAGTAAAGCTTTTCCAAAAATTTTAACAGAAAAGCTCGTATTTCTTTTAAGATGAGGAAAGTATGTTTTTAAATCTTCATAATATTTTATATATATATATTCTAAATCATAATATTTATGTATACAACTATATATACCAATTTTGTTACATGTTTCACATTTTGTATTCAAATGTTTATCAATTAAAGATTCATTATTCTTGTATTTTATAAAATAATTTACAGGGAATATATTTTTATAACTTATATCATCATCTAGATTAGTATTTTTTTTCATTTGACGTTCCTTTTTTCTACTATCAGGAAAACTGAAATTATTTTTATAAAAATAGTAATACTTATTCTCATTATTCATATCGTTGTTGCTATCATTACTGTTCTCCATTACATTTTTCATAATTTTTTTTAATAACATATGACAGTCCGTTGTGTTGTTAATGCCAACATTGAAATCGCTTAATGTATACGTATTATTGGATAAGTTCTTATTTTCCCCATTTTGCTTATTCTTTCTATTTTCCTTACTCTTTCTATTCTCCCTATATTCTATATTTTCCCCCTCTTCACCCTCTCCTCTGTTATTTTGAGTTAATAATATATTATTATATTTCTCACACTGCAGCATATTCATAATATCATAAAATTTTCTAAATTGCAACATATCATTGTTTAAAAATGCTACTCCTATTTTAATAATATTTTGATCTCTGAAAAGGTCCGAAATGTAGTAATTAATTTCATAATTTTCAACAACTATTTTTTTCATATCGATTATATAAGACAATGAATTATTTTTCAAGGCAATCTGAAAAATGGAGACTATAGGATTTTCACGAAATATTGAACATTTCCATTCAGAATCTATAAAAATTATCTTTTCATTTTGTTTTATATGTTCATATAACTTAAAAAAATCATCAAATTTTTCTACTAAAACAACTTCTTTTAAGGAGGAACCCAAATCATTTATACAAATATAATTCCCTTTGCATGCACATGTTCCATTCCTTTTAATTAAATAATTAAAAGAATTTCTAATAATTTCTGAATTTATTTTTTTAAACTTTTCAAACATATCAAAATATTTACATAAGTCAGACAACTTATACACTTTCCTAGTAACACTATCACAAGGCATAACTTCTTCATTTTTAAATGTAAAATACGTATCATTTATGATAACACATTCACTTTTTAAAAAAGAACAAATATTATTAAAAGTGTAATTTGTATTATCATCATTACTACTGTAATTTGCTATATTATGTATATACTTCTCATTTATGTCTCTTCTATAATCGTTCTCAAAGTGCCTTGGGTATTGTTCATTATTTATAACATTATTGCTATAACTCATTTTCCTCGTTTTTTTAGGCTTAAAATATAAAAAATATAACATTCGAAAATCTGTATCTTCTGATGTGATATATAAAGGATATAAGAAATATAATGCCATGAGGCAATATTCCCAATTCCTTTTTTTTAATAATACATTAAAATATACTTTCAAATACTTTGGATTGTCAAACAAATAGTAAATAATGTACTTTCTATCAAAAGTACTTAAAAGATAATTATAAGATTTATAATTTAAATAAAAGAATAAATTAGGAAATTGCAACAACTCATAATTATATATTTTTATTAACTTAATTGCATATTTTATATTACCGTTTATTAACTTTTGTTTAATTAATTCTAATTCTAATGTTTTGTCACCTCTGCAATGATCTACAATATTTGAAACCCTTGTATCGTTCATAAGAATCTCATTCAAATGTAAATTATACATTACATTTAATTTTATTGGGTATAAATCACTGTTCAAAAAATTTATGCTACTAATTTTGCTGATGTTAAAAAGTACTTCCACATATCTTCTATTATTCATATTCGTACTATTATTAACGTTCTTTCCCAGAAGTGGAGTGCCACTGTTACTTCTGCTATTGCCATTACTATTGCTACTACCACTGCCACTACAATTTATGATATTACCTACTTGTGTGCTGTTTTTATCTTCGAAATTAGACGCTTGAACAGTTGTTTTCATTTCCTCAAATGTATTACTATATTTATTCGTCTTATTATGTATATCCTCCTCCCCCTTTTTGGTCATGTTACTGTTATTATGAAATTGCTCCTCTTCACAATTATTACTGTAAGAATTATCAGCAGCACATTTGTTACTAATATTCATATTAATATATGATGAACAAGATCGTTCGTTCTTTATATTTTCCATTTGTACAAATGAATTGACAGCACCACTACTTTTCTCTTCGGGTACACAAGGGTTGATACTTAAATTGTTCTGTTCTTCATTAGCGTATCTTTTGGTTTCTTCCAAAAGGGAATTATTAAAATTCTTTTTTTCCACTTCTCTCTGCACTTTTGTTTGCATTTTTCCTTGCATTTCTTCATTTAAATTATTGTTAGGTGACAAACATACATACAAGGAGTTCATCTGATTTTCCTTAGTATATTCATAAGGAACACACTTGTTATTTAGTTCTGTGCATTTCACATAATCATTACTATTTGAATTAATTTTTATTGTATTCGATGACACTGCTTGAGACTGTACTGAATAATGGCCGTTTTTATGAGTGTCATAAATTGTGTTCATTTTAACATGAGATGACGACAAAAAGTAGCAGTCGTCATTTTTGATACCACTTCCGTTTGGCAAGTTGCACACTTCACTTATACATAAACTGAGATTATTATTACATCCTCCGTCTTTCTTACTCTGATTGTCTTTATTGCTACTACTGCTGTTGTTATACTTTGTTCCAGAACAGTCTACGTATCCATCTTTTGCGCCGTTACGAGTGAGATAATTCCTTTTTCCCTTGTAATAATTGTCGTAAGGATTGTAGTTGGTATAACTTTTATTATGATGTCTTCTTCTTGATATGTCATGAAATGATACAATGTCACCCATAAACGTAAAATGAAAATCGTTATATTTGGTACTTAAGCCATTATATTCAATGTTCTTATATATATGATAATTCGCTTTAAGATCTTTATTAGCTATATCATTTGAAAATATATAATGATGTATATTATACTTGCTTATAAAATATAGTATATTCGAATTTAACTTATTCATTTGGCAAATGTAAATATAGCAGCTAAGATCTATATACTTATTAGGTATAGTTATATTATATTTATCTATTAAAAAAATAGACAATTTCATGACATTTAGGCAAACATAGGAAATAAACATATATATATAATCATTTACAAATTTATTTATCTGAACTATGACAGAAGTAGCATTATTCTTTTTTTCATTTTTATTAGAAAAAATACTGTTATCAATAATATCATGATTCTTCAGTTTTGAGCCATTTATTTTATTATAACCATTCGATTTATTTTTCAATTTCTTTTTTTTACCTCTGTTTTTTTGTCCCCTATCCTCTTTTGATTCATTGTACTTTCTACAATTTTCCTCCCCGTTAATTTTATTCCTTACATTGCATTTATTGATATCATTACTGTTACTTCTATCTTTACCAATACAAGTATCATTACCACTGCTCAAAATGGAATTTTTGTTACTCAGATACTCTTGTTCATACCCCCCATTATGGCTAAAACAAATCTTGTAATATTCATCATGTTCATTGATATTCTTATATTTCTTATCATCCATCTCATTATATTCAATAGATAGCACATTTTTGTCATTAAATAAATCATTATCAATGTACTTTTTTAAATGCATTATAACATTTTTTTTATTAGATGAATTTTTTTTATTAATAAATTCAATAAAACCACCTAAATGAAATGAAATGAAATTTTTTTTTTTTAAATAATGATCATTATTCTTACTTAAGTTACTACTACAATAATTGTTTAAATTATTTACCATACATAAATTGTCCATAATTTTAGTTTCATATGTGCTTTCATCAAAACATAAATTGAAAGTACTTATTTTCTTAAAATGTTTCTTGCTATTATCATCTAAAAACTCAAATACATAGTTCACATATAAATACAACGATACGTATAGTCTCGATGTTTTCACATTTTTCATCTTAACGTATATATTTTCTAAATGGGCCTTTATTATTTCGTAATTTTTTTTTGTTTTGCTATTACTTATATTATTCACACTATTAATACTATCCACATCATTAATATTATTCCTAATACTTATATTATTCATGCTTCTTATATTATTCATGCTTCTTATATTATTCATGCTTCTTATATTATGCATGCTTCTTATATTATGCATGCTTCTTATATTATTCATGCTACTTATATTATGCGTATTACCATTAATATTATTATTTAATTGAGAGCTCTTTAAAAAATCGATATTTCCACTAATCAAATTGTTTACATTGCTTACAGTGTTATTTACATTCTCTCTATACTTACCATCACCCTCAAGATAATTGTTACTGATAATCTGTTCTTCATTTATAGTGTTATTATTTTCCCTTATCTTTTCAACATTTAAAATGCTGTTATTTAGAATGTTTTCCCCATAATTCATTGAGGGATGATTTTTTCTTTTTTTCTCTTCATTGTACGATGAAAAAATATTTTCAATGTCTTCTTTTTTAGTTAACATATAAATTAGAAAATTTTCATCAACAAAAGAATTTTCATTTTCAAAAAATTTATTATTACTACTGAAACCTTCAATATTATAAAAATTGTTTTTATTACTGTTATCATTACAGTAAGTTTCTTCATCATTCATGCATTTTTTGACATCACTAATAGTAATGTCATCATATAACTTTTCACCCAAAGAACAATTCTTATCACTTTCATTTTTTGTATTATATTTACTTTTTTTATTTACTGAACTTAAATTCATATTTTTCAAAACGTTATATTTTATATCAAACATCCAGTTAAAGAAATTAAATGAGCATTTTTTATTTTTCATAATATTAATATTTTTTATCTTAAAAAATGAATAAAATTCAAATATATAACATACGATACCAAAGGAATATATTAGGTCACATATTTTCTCATATGTCAAATTAAGAATAAAATATTCATCATTTAACTTTTGGAATTTTAAGTTTTCTTTTTCGATAATATCAAGTACCTCCCTTGTTATTCTTTCTTTCTTCTCTTTGCTTTTCCGTGAAATAAAATACGTATTTGTGTTATCTATTAATTTTGACGTATCATCATTTTTTCGACATGCTTCAACTGATTCTATTTTAGGAGCTTTTACCTTACCACCGTCCTTTCCATCATCACCAAACCTTTCCTTACCACGATCCCTCGCATCATCATCAAATAATTCCTTACCTAAACACTTCTCATCATCATCCATATATATAGTGTCACTATAACTGTTTATATTCCCCTCCAAGTATATATTGTTACTTCCTTCTTTTTGAAAGTCCCCACTTTCCTCATCAATATCATGTTCTAAACTTTTTTGATACCGAAACAACGGGTCATAAACTATATATTTTACAATAATTTGATAAAAAGTGCAGAGAAAAATATGTTCATAAAAATTACTATTTCTTGTACATTTCATATGAAGAAATAACTTGGATGGTATATTTTTATTTAAATATTTAAGAAAAAATTTATCTATCAAATCACTTTTTTCAATAACTTTTCTTTTTGTCTTTTTTCTTTTAATATAATCACTAAAATTCCTCATTAAATGTTCAAATGATGTCATGTATTCATATATCAGTTCTAACTCTTTTTCTATCGATAATTCTTTCATTTTCTGTTAATCGGTAATAAAACAGCTCCTGTTCATTTTGAAAAAGCCTTCCTTATGTATATTATTTTTTTATATAATTGTAAGTGGCTGAAAGCATATATACGTGGTTATGTGTATATATTTACTTAAGTATCTATAAATGCGTGTATATATATGTATGTGTACGTACTAACCGATTATTACTTCCTTCCTTTGAACTACCATATTTAACCTTATTTATTTTTTTGAATTATTCCCTGCGTACCCTATCTATATATGTTCCCACAATTTCGAAAATTGTTAACTCTTTTATCATCAATGTTTTTATTGCTTCAAGTACTTGCTCATTAATAAAGTTCCTTCTGCGCTATTAGTATATGTGTTAGATGCGTTATCTGCGCTGTTTCATTCTACATATATGTGTACATATATATGAATACGAATATAAATATATAATTATTTTTGTACACAAATTTTTTATGTTTTCTTTTTTTTCATCCATCACCCACAAATGTTATCTCTTTATAGAGTATATATTCCCTCTATAATTTTCTCTTATAGTAAATTATTTTTTCTCTCAAAAAATTGTTGATAATGCATTTATTTCGTAATTTTTTTTTTTATTTTGTTCATAAATTTTGCAGTTATTTTAATTGCTTTTTTGCAGATATATTAAAAAAAAAAAAATTCCAAATTGGTATAAGAGACGCAATTTTGTAACTTCTTTTTATTTTTTTTTAAACTATTATTGTGGTCATAAAAAATTATAACGTCCCAAAATTATTTTATTCATATTAAGAGGAAAAAACCGAAAAAGATCAAATAAAAAAAATTAGAAAATAAAAAAATAGTACTGACTATTTCTACAAAACGAACAGCACAAATCTTCTTGGCCCAAGTTTAATAATTATAACCTTTGTGACTTTATTACATGTGTTTATAAATATATATATATATATATATGAAGAAAAAAAAAAAAAAAAAAAAAAAAAAAAAAAGGTACAAACAACCAAAATGTAAATAATAAAATATTTTCTACTTTATATACAAGTTATTTTAAACAATTTTTTAAATTCATATTAAAAGAATGAATGTATATGTTGGATAAAGTTCAAGAAATGAGAGAAAGGAAGAAAAAAAAAAAAAAGAAAGGAAAAAAAAGAAAGGGAAAGTTGAACAATAAAGCTAAAAATAGTTCTAAACATATGCATTAATAAGTAATTAGTTTTAATTGTAACTCTCTTTTATATTTAAGTAAAATTTTTTATAACAATTTCCTAACATTTCAATATATGTGTTCTTCAAATATCCAGTGAAATTTACATTTTTTATGCACCACAATTTTTGAAAAAAAAAAAAAAAAAATGGTGACTCGCCAACCTCTTTTCCTTTGTTTAGAATTATATTATTATATAATTAGTGTTACTTTAGAATAATAAGAAATTTTTTATCTCATAAATATATGTAAACGAAATAGAAAAAAAAGTTACACAAATTTCAAATTAGTGTAAATTTCCTTTTATTTTACTGCTTATTTCTATATAACCCAATTAATAATACACATTTCCCCTTAAAAAACAGTTCCCAAAATATGGATGAATTTCATCAACACACTGCCCATAAATTAGATAAAGAAATATATATAAATAATGAAATATTCATTTCGAGTTAATATTTCATTTTTCTTTTTTAAAGTAAAAGAGAAAAATGTAAATTAAAAAATATGAACCAGCAAAATATAAATTAGAAAAGGCGAAATTTTAAAGCACAATAGATTTTTAAACACAAGCAAATAATCATCATCTAGAGTTATGCTTTTAGGAGTTTTTTTATTTGATTTATATATATATATATAATATATATCGTATAAATTTTTTTTTTCTAATTATGAACATCATAACACTTTTTCGTTTTAATTATTTTAATTTCCATTTCCCTTCCCAGAAAGAGAAATGCTCTTGTACTTATGTATGTATATATTTATATAGGCCTGATTATGCATCAGATTAAGTTCTTGAAATTATTAGTGCTCTTTACAATGTCACTATGTTCCCTTTTTTTTCATTAAAATAGAATAAAATTTTGGAATATAAATAAAAAAAAATTCGATTAATTTGCAAGAAAAGCTGTGAAAATTAAAAAGGAGTGCTTAACCATTATTTGCACAATATGATATCTTACACACATATACTATAGAATCATAAAGATTGGAAAAAATATTTTTTGAAGAAACTTACAACATATGTAAGTTTAACGAGAAAAAATAATTATATTCATGCGTATATTTTTCCATATTACAGACTAGTACATGCGCAGTTACGTTAAACATACCTATAAAAATAGTACCTTCGTAACTTGAATCCCATTTTTATATATTAATGTAAGCAATTTTATATCTCATTTCTGTGAATGTTGTAAATTAATAATTACTGATATCACTTTTTTTCTCTTTTAATAATAAAAACATCTTTTTTTCATTTAATAGTTTAAAGGGAACTATGGAATAAATAAATGTGGAAAAAAATTAGATATTATGTAAAAAAAGGAATAATATATAATTAAAAAAATAAAAATAAAAATAAAGCTCAAGTAAAAATTCAAGCAAAAAAATGTACGTAGCTTCAACAGCTTTATATTAATTTATCTATTTATTTTCTTTTGTTTTTTGTACATTATTGCAATGAAATGGAAAAAAACAAAATATACTTTATTTTGCCATAAAAAAATGCAATTGTTAGTATAAATTCCTTGTTCGCATTTACATGTACAAAATAATTGTATTATAAAAGCATTGTTACAATCTAACATTAAATTTTGTAAATGAATAAAATCTTAAATATCTGATAAAATTACAAATGATGTATGGAACAACAATATCTGATATCATTAAAAACAAAAATACAAGTTGCAAGTGGAAATTGGGAAATGACACAAGAGAGAAGAAATAATTTAAAAAAGGTAAAATATTAAGAACAAGAGAAAATAAAAAGATAATATTCGAAATAAATATAAAAATAATTTCTTTATTTTTATGAAGTGGTATCATGAAAGGTAAACCTTCATAATTACTTGAAAAAATTGATAAATTAATACAATATATTAGGTAATAAATACAAGTATTTACTATATTTGGGTCAATATCTCCTTTTAAGTCCGGAACATAATCAGGTTCTCTATAAGAGCTAGCTAATTTCCATCCATATATTAAAATAAAAAAATGAACAAACACTTGACATATTAAGGAAGCGATAACAGAAATGTTAAATAAAGAGTTTGGAGGAGAATAATTTGAAATATTTTCAAGAGGAGTTGTTTTAGATATTAATACAATTAATGACGTGTATAATAACGATATAACAGTAGTTTGTGCATCACTTAATTTTACTCCATCCAAAGTTAAAATAGAAACTGAAAAGGCCGTAATCAATGAATTTATAATCATTAATTTATACATCATTATAACTTTTGCTAGTGCACATCTACCACAACATATAATCTCTTTAACACATTTTATATCATTTCCTTTATATGTAAATGGAGATGCTATGCTTGCTTCTCCTAATTTTATCAATGGCAAAGAGTCATCTATGGATTGCATCATATTTTCTAATGCTTGTTTCCTCTCATTATATTTTTTCATTTGTTCATAATATTTTGCATTCATGTTACTACTACCACTGCTTGCAGTAGTAGTACTACTACTGTTATAAGGTGCATATAAATTATTATAAGGATTTCTAAAATGATTTTCACTGTTAGCATAATAATTATTGTAACCTTTATCATACGTGTTCAAAGAGTTCGCGTTATATTGCTTATTGTTATTGCTATTATCTATCTCCTTGTTTTTATAGCTTATTTTAATACTTAATAATGAAATACCAACATGAGCTGCTTTTAGTGCTGCCATATCATTTGTTCCATCACCACACATAATGCTAATATTCCCCAATTTGTTCAAAGTTTTTATAATAATTTCTTTATGTTTAGGGGATACTCTACAAAATATATGCACTCGCTTTATAAGCTCATTAAATAATGTTAAATCATTTTGATAATTGTTCAGAAAATAATCAATTATATCTCCTGTTATACATAAGGAAAAAATATGTTCACATAATTTTATATATTCCTCATTATCAATAAAAGGTAACATTTTTTTATTTTCTCTATCAATAAAATAAATTCTGCTGCTTACATTTTTATTCTTTTCAATAATTTTAGTTACTTTTTCGATAACATTTTTTTCAACCATGCTTGATTTACCAATGCTATATAACATTTCTATTGCATCTACTTTGTCCTGATTGCTGAAAATTTCACTTCCTATTAGATCATTTGATATCTTATCATTAAGACTTTTAGTAATTCTTTGTTCAATGGCTTCATTGGATTGGGATAAAGGACCCAAACGAATTCTCCTATCATTAAGAGAATAATCTTCTTTTAGCTTTAAAATTAAGATATCTTTAGATTTTACAGATGGAATAATATTCACATCTTGAGCCACTTGGCATGCAGTTAAAGCATTATCTCCTGTTATCATAATGTTCTTGATTCCTGCATTTTTTATATCAATTATATATTCAGGTGTTGATGTTTTAATTGGACAAATAAAGGTTAAAAATCCACAGAAAAACAAATCTTTTTCTATATCTTCTCTTCTAACATTTTTCGAAATTATTTTATTATCCAAAACATTAGCAGCAAGGCATAAAACACGATAACCCCTTATCGATAGACTATTTAAAACTTCATCATAATTTTCTGGAATTTTTTTTAAAAACTTTTTCATCATTTCTGGTGACCCTTTACTTAAAACTAAGTACTGTTTTGTAGGTTCATTTTTGCTATTATCTTTCTTCTTTCGTTTTTTTAAATTATCCAAAATTGCTATATTTTCATTAATAATTTTATCACTTTCTACCTTTGTTGTATGTTTACATGGGGTAAAAGATTCTTCATATTCCTCTCCATACCAATCCTCTTCATACCCTTCATGCAGAACAATACAAGTCATCCTCTGGAGTTCCGATGAAAAAAAAAATCTCTTATAAATTTGAAAATTTTCTAAACAAGGGCTTTTCTTTTTCTCATTATGGAAGCTAAATAACTTTTTACTAAAACTATTCACCGACTTGTAATCATTGCTATTATTGTTATTACTACTACTACTACTACTATTGTTCTTGTTATTTGTGTATACATATGTACTGTCCAAGCTCTTCATCATACATTTCAATTTTAAGAAAGAGTTTTTCTCTAACGGATCCCCTAACAATTTATTATTAACTGTACATAGAGAATGACATCCTGCAATAACCGCTACGGAAAAAAAAGGGACCTTTTGCCTACTAATGATAGATTTGTTTATATCATTTATCTTTTCAATATTATTATCTAGACCAAATAAACCTAAAACAATCATATTGTCTTCTGTTAGTGTTCCTGTTTTATCAAATGCACATATATTCGATTTTCCTGAAAAGGGTAATCTGAATGGTTCCGTGCAATATATTTTTAAGTTGTATAAATATACTATTGATATCGTTACACCCAATGATAATGTTATAGGAAATTCTGGGGATATAACTGCTGTAATAATATGTGAAACGGATAAAAGAAGTCCATATAAATTTCTTTCTTTATTGGCTTTTAATACAGAATATACCACATAAGCACATGCGAATAGAGAAAATAATAATAATATAATAAGAAAAATAATAGAATCGGTACTTGATGCATTCACCTTTTCTGAAGTGTTAATAATTGTTCTAACTAATTTCCCTTGATATGTTGTAAATCCATTTTTTATAACAATTCCTATACAACCACTGATAGGTAATTTTTTATTTTTGAATTCATTATTCTCATTTTTAGTTAATAATATATTTGATCCTGCATAAACAATATGCTTTTTATGTTTGTTTTTAATATCTATTTTATTTGAAAAAATCGAAATTCTATTTCCATTTTTTTCACCGCCCTTTTTTATACAAACATCATTCTCTTCCTCCACATTCTTATCAATAGCAGCTTTAATTAGTGGTACGGATTCACCTGTAAGAATTGATTCATCAGTTATACAAACCCCTTCTAATAGCAATGTCTCACATGTACATATATTATCACTTCCTCTTATTTCATTTGATAAAATGTATATATCTCCAGGTAGTAACATATTTGATTTTATAATTTTCCACTGTAAATTTCTGTACACATATACATTTTGTGCAGGAACTTTCATACTATTTATAAGATTAAATTCTCTTATTCTTTTATTAATTAGTTGTGCCTCTAAAACTATTAAAATAAAAATTGAGAAAATTCCAAAATACCAATAGCTATCAAGCATCCATAATATAATACTAAAAAATTGAAAAACGAAGAATGGAGACAACATGGCTTCATACAATAATTTTTTAAAGCAAGGAGATGGAATATCATATATATTCTCTCCGTATTTACTTAAATTATTATGTACATATATATCATATGGAATTTCAAAATAGTTTTTTTTTTTATAATCATAAAAAAAAGGATCATTATTAGACCCATCATTCTTTATTTCAGAAATTTCCACTTTTTTCTTGTTTTTGTTTATATCACCATGGGGGAAATTTGATTCATGGGACTTATTCAATGTCTCGTTTGTATGTATTTGCTTACTTTTTTTCCCCCTTCCCCTAACTGTAGAGTGAATATTACCCCCTTCCTCCTGCCCTAGCTCATTATACATTTTATTACTTTTATTAGCTGATTTGGCTATATCATTTCTTTTACCTAAGTATAGAGCATCTATTTTGCTAAAAAGGGCATTTAAGTTATTAGTATCATCATTGCCATTATCACCATCATTCCTATCATCACAGTCATTATGATAATAATAATCCTCATAATAGTTTACACTTTCTTCTATGTCCCTCAAAGTGTGACTCATGTTTATTTCGTCATATATATCATCCGTTTCAAATTCAATTAGTCCATTCCATTTTAAATAAAAAGATAAATTAAAAATATCAAAATGTTTAACAGATTCGAAATCTAAGGTTTTATAATTAAATATATACTTTTTCTGTTTATAAAAAATGAATATATCATTTTTTCCTTTTTTCAACTCAACTAATTCAGATTTAGGTTTGTATAAATTATAATCAGTATTAAACCGTTCTTTGCTATGTATTCCAGACTTATCATTTTTTTTTGTTAATGGCTTAATGCATACATGTGTACATAAATTCTTCAGATTGTAAATGTATTTATTCTGATTAGTATTATTTAAATGAATATAACAAACAAGTAAGTTAACATTTAAATTCCATTGTGATATTAAGAAGATCAACAAGTGAAAAAACATAAATAACAGGAAACTCACAAATTCGACACTATAAAAAATGTATATTAAATTATATTTACCTATTATTATAGGTTTAAATGAATTATCCCTATTTTTATTATTAAACTCTTTCTCTTTACCATTATTACTATTATTATAATCTGCTTTTTCTTTGCTACTTCCTTTTTCATTATTAGGAAATTCCACACTGTCTTTTATTTCGTTTTTCCCTACTTCTAATTCATTATAAAGTTGATCCTCATGTTCTTTCATGTTTTGTTCGTGCTTTAACTGGTCAGAAGAGTCGATTGAATTCTTAAATTTAAAAATATTTTCTTCTTTAATTTCATTTTTTGATTTTTCAATATATTCATAATCAGAAGGCTGAGCTTCAAATTTTTTATTTTGTAAAATTAAATTTAAGAAAACTACATAGAAGAAGAACAGTAACACGTCTAATCTAAGATGTGTTTTTCTTTTTCTATAAATCTGCACATTATATTTGCTTTTCATCTTTGTTCAGCCCGCATATACATACGAGCAAATTTTCATAAACATCTATATATATATATATATATATATATATATATATATATATATATACATGCATATGCATATACATATACATATATGAACATATAAAGGTACACAATATTTTATGACAATATGTACCAAAGACAGTATATAATTGTTTCCCCCCTTTCTGCTTTTTAAAAAAAAAAAAAATAATAATAATAAATGTACGTAAAAGAGGAAAAACACTAAGCAAATGTTAACCAAGTTATTCTACTAAGTAATGAAATTATACCTTTCAAAATTGCACAGAAATGTTATGTAATAATGTACATATATAATTGTGCCATGAATAATATCTACTGCAGAATGAAGTGTTTAATTTGATAATTAACACCTTAACAATATTCTAATAAAAAACTATGAATTCCCTCATAAGTCCTGTTCTATTTAGAGAAATAAATGTGATTTACAATTATTTTTTTCTTTTTCAATTGGAGATATATATTTTTTTATATTGTAATGTGTTAAAGAAAAAAAAAAAAAACACTTTTGAAAAAATAGTAAATATTCATCTTTCGGTCAATGTTCGATTTTTTCTTTGATTTTCTTTTTATTTCTTTGTTTTTTCCTTTTTTTCTTTTTTTCTTTTTATTTATTTTATTCTTTATTTTACATTTCACTTTTCTTGATCACTTTTTTTTATTTTTCTCAATTTTTTATTTTTTTTCTGATTTTTCGCTTTATTCACGTATTTTTTATTATATTTATTTATACAATAAACAACATATGCAAAAGTTTGTATATTTCTTTATCACTAGAAAGTATTCTTCTTTAACTACAAGTACCTTTTCTTACCTTTTTCTTTTACATACAGTATATTATTTAATATTTATCTTGTCGCTTCTTCATCCCTATGGCGCTTATTCACTCAGTTTAATTTATTTATTCAAATGGTTTTTTTACTTGGCATTTTTGTTTCCATTACAGAGCTCAGTTCATATTTAATATATGAGAACACACATTCATTGTAGGTATTTTTTCCTTATTGCATAACTTATTATCATATATTATTCATCTCATTTTAAATTTCCAACTTCGATGAAATTTTAATTTTTTTTTTTTTTTTTCTAAATGTAATAATGTAATTTTTGATAAAACATTGAAACGTTTTTTTCATTTTTTTTCTGAGCTGTCGATAGTTAATTTGTATGAATACGAACACAATTTTTCTACGTATTCATGCATAACTGTGTTTTATCTTTCATTTTAAGAATTTTTTTTTTTTATTTCTAATGTCATATATGTAAATAATGTAAACATATTTTATGAATAACAAGAACACTAAGAATAATGGGAAAAAGTCTGTTCTTATGTTGTACACATCACTAATATATATGTACATATATATATAAATATATGTACATGTATAAAAGAAAGACAACAAAGCATTAACAACATACAAGTTTAATTGAGAAATGCTTTACTATAATATAATAATATATTTTTTGGCAATTTTAAGTTCTCCATTTTTCCTTTTTTTTTTTTTTTTTTTTTTTTTTGTTTTGCCAAGAGTAACTCTATGTGAATTTTGTTTAAACTCGTACAAATAAGTTTATATATATTCATTTAACTTTTCAGATCACTAATTAAACCCTATTGTTCTGACAATTTACAATTTTTAGTAAATTTTATATTAAACCTTCAAAAAAAAATTAACTTCTGATTAAACTTTCAAATGAGTTAAGCTCATGTATAAGGCTCATTTATGAAGAAATTACTGTCTAATCATTTTCACATATCGCTTTTTTGTTTTTGTCGCTTTGTTATACTGCACAACGAGGAAATGTGTATTTGTACGTTTTCACATTTGCACATTAGCATATTTGCATATTAGTACTCTTGCACACTTGCTCAGTGGTACATGAATATCTTATCCTGTTTGCAACTTATTTACCGAAAAAGTGTCCACAAATAGTTATACCATTTTGACAACCTATTTTTTGTTCGTCTATTCGTAGGATAAATATAACTGTAAAAAAAAAAAAAAAAAAAAAAATGAAATGTTCCGAAAAATTAGCCTATAAAAAGTTAATAGACGAATTAAAAAACGAATTTCCATTTTTCCAAAAATACCCGGATGATTTTTTTTATAGTAAAAACAATGAAAAATTAAAAAAAAGAGAAGATTTTGACGCCATTTTAAAAACTTCTGAACAGAAAAATGATGTAAAGGAGTACTGTAATTTATTAGTGGAAGAATTAGAGAAATCATTCAATATGTTGGAAAAAAATAATTCCATAAATTATCTATGCAATATATTTTTAAATAATTACAATAATTTGACTAATGATTATTACGATTATATTAACAGTAGTTATACAAATTCAGAGACAGTTGAAAAAATTATGCAAAATTACATCAAAGGTGGTGTATCAGTGAAGGAAAATATTGTCAAAACAGAAAAAACCAAGATGAAAAAGGAGAAAGAGGAAGTAGAAGTAATTAATACTGCAGATAACAATTTAAATTCCAGTGCAAATAATAGAGACAATAATTATAGAAATCATATGAAAAACAGCAAGAAAAAGGGAAAAAAGAGTCGCGCAAAAATCATTTCCAAAGGCAACCGTATAACGAAAAAAGTAGTTAACTCCAATAATACGAAATGTGTCGAAATGAGGGGAAATTGCCAGGTGAACGAAAGAAGCAATAATAGTAGTACCAGTAATAGTACTAATACCTGTAATAACAATAGCAATATTAACAACAACAGTAATTGTAGCAGTAGTTGCTCTAAGAATATCGGCTACTCAAATCGAGGAACAAGTGAACTAAAAAACTTCTTCAAAGAGGAAATTGTGAATAGTAGTGAACTCGGATTTTGTGACATTTCATTTATCCCATTTATTGACAATTCTTTTTATATAAATTATGGGTGTATTGAGACCATTTTATGCAGTGAACAGTTAAATAGCATTTTTATGATTGACAATAAAATGACAATAAATAACAAGGACGGATCATTAAAATATAAAAGATTAATAACCTTTGGACCCTCAGGAAAAATTGTTTTTTTGCGGAATGTAAGAAAAAGTTCGATCGTTAAAGGGTGGATTTGTAAGTCTGATTTAAAGCGAAAATGTTTTTTTGTCAAAATTTTTTATATCAGAAATGAGGAAAGTAATGATGACAAGGATAAAGAAAGACTGAATATCTGCATTGAGAAAAAATGTAAGGACAGTGACAATGGTGATAGCTGTGGTAGTAGCAACAGCAGTTGCGATAGCGATGTATGTGCTTGTCTTCCGTTTTGCTTTATAAACAAATTCGAATTCTTAAATGACCTTAACATTGAAGGTATCCATTTGGATAATACAGTTGACAGGTTTGTAGGAATGCATATATGTGCGCAAGTTTTTGAAGACACAGATTATATCTATACACATTTTCGAGATATTATATATGCACATACTTTTCATTTTTTTATCACATTTTATTCTAAACAATTGTCAAACATTGATAAATTAGGTTTTTTGTCAAAGGAATTAAATAACGATTTTTTAGTAGAAAAAAAAAAAAATTCAAAGGATAACTTTTTATTAAAATATTTTAATATGTTATTATTTTCATGTCGAAATTTTTTAAATTTGAAAAATCTAAAATATAAAGAAAAGTTTCTCCTCCTAGATCTTGCACATATGCCTTCCTTGATTAAATTTAACTATAGAAATAATTATTGCCAAATACATATTGGTAATATTATTACGAAGAAGCAAAATTTAATATGGTCTAACCAAAAATTTTTGGAAGCTTTTGAAATTTACAAGAATAATAGTAAATATTATAATTTTCTGAAGAGCTATTTCAACCTAGATCCGGTTTCCAAGGATTGCAAGTTTGTGTATGTTTATGAGAAGGACAATTTTGTCGTTGAAAGTTGTTCTAAGGAGCAACGCGCAAGTAGGGAGAAATTAGAGGACACAGCTGGATACGGGGATGACGATGTGAAAAATGGTGCAAAGGATGATAAGAGTTATGATGAGAATAAAGAAATTATACATAAGAAAAACGCCCTTCAAACAAATGAAAATTATCAGTGTGTAAAAGCAACGAATAAAGAACTCGTTGAAAACTATGAGCATTCTCACCCTTTCCTAAATGATAAAGAAAATTTTATTATTAAAAATATCATATTTTTAAATTCAAATTTGTATAAAACTAAATGGATTTACAATTTCTTTAATTGCATTAAATTAACAATTAATTTAAATAATCAACATATTTTAGCTAATTTCTTACTCAGTCTCGTTTTACTAGAATTAAGTTGCTATACTGAATCTTTTCTGTTTCTTTTTAGGATTTTTAAAATAAAAAAAATGTTTTTAGATAGCTATAAATTAAAAAATATTATTTGCTCCATTTTTATAAAACAATTAAAAAAAAACATAAATAAAGAAATTTTATGGAATGTTATAATAAACTTTAAAGAATACGATTTGTTTAACATGAGAGAAGATAACAGCGAACAATATTGCCGAAACATATTCATGAGAAACCAAAATATAATTAGTACCCTTCAAAAGATATAGATGTGTTACCCTTCCTTATTTTGTCTATTTTTTTTAAAGCATTTCTGGAAAAATGCTCTAAGTACACGCACTCCCAAGTTGTGCATTGAATTTGTGAAACTTTTTTTTTTTTTCTACACATACATTTATCATGTGGGTAAAAATCAGAAGCTGTACTGCTTTAATAGTCAATATGTACAAATAAATATAAGCATGTTGTGTACGTGTACATATGTTTGCATATATATATATATATATAATTACAAGCATATACGTAGGCACTAATTTTTTAAGAATGAAAGTAGTGGCTACATATTTACACATAAAAACTAATATCATGAGCAATCCTGACTCCTTTTGAAATATTCGCCCATAAACTTGGATCCCACGACTATCGCTTCTCTTGACGACAGATTAACAGATATAAGCAGAAGCATATATATGTATCTGTGTGCTTGTATGTGTCCATGTACATAGGAGTGCTTTACACTTTTAATCCGATAGTTAACCCCCTATTCCTATATTAACATTAACAGAGATGGAAAAAAAAAAAATACGGAAAAAAATTTATTTTTAATTTTCTTTTTTCATTTAGTAAAATTTTTGCCGATAACTTTTAATTTTATATTATTTTATTTAATTTTTTTTTTTTTTTTGTTATATTACATCGCTTCGTCCATTACATGTTTGTTCATTAGACCCATATCTATAAAAATGTAATTTACTAATTCGACGTCTTCATCCGACAGCATCTTGATTTTTTCCGTATTTATCTGTTAATTGGAGTAATTCAAACGTGTACATGTGTGTATGTATAAGAACATAGGTAAATGCTCACGTAAAAAGTACTTGGGCATATGTAAATATTTGTGTATGCGTGTGTAAGTGTGTGCGTATACATATGTATGTGTTCCACGTGCAGACGCTTACTGAGGGGTTATCCCCTTACCATTGCAGTTATGTTGCGAAGGAGAGAGTTATAACCATAGGCCTTGTTAATTCTTATGGAATCTAGTAATAATATCAAATCTTTTAGAAATATTTTATCCTTTATTATCTTATGGTTTACTTCGTTATAGAAACAATCTGTGATATTTTTATCCTCGGTGGTGCAATCATGCGTGCCTTTATTATTCACTTCTCTTGTTTCGTTACTTTTATATTCATCATAAATATTTGCTTGTCTTTTGCTTAATCCTATTAACATATCGTTTTCCTCTATTATCGCTTTTCCTCTATTTTGCATGTACTCCTTATAAGATAATTCTATATATTCCTCCAAATTTGTGAATAAAAAATCTATTAACTTTTTATGCTCTTGTGTATCAATAGGTAAGGAGCCAATATAATGAAGAAGATAAATATAAGAATTAAAGTTATTTTTTTTGTATATCAAAATAAAGTATTCATTAATGGACATCAATTTTGAAAGATTTATTATGAAATCTTTTTTGGTTACATCTATTTGATCAAAAATGAAAAGGGTGTAAGATAGACTATCCAGGTCATATAAATGGGTATGCATATCATCTGAATAGGTATTACGCTTCAAGGTGTCAATATTATATTCTGCCAAAAAATTAGAAAAATATTTTTCATCTTTTTTGAGTAATTTACATAATTTGCACAATTCATGGTCCAATTTTTCCAAATAATGCAAAGCTATAGTTTTCATATATTTACTAGAAATTCCATACATCTTAATAGCTAGTTGAAAAATCAAATTAATATAACATATTAAATCATTAACATAGTTAATAATTAGTATAAACAATTTTTGCTTAATATCTGCACTTAATTTTATATCAAGACTAGAAAATAATTGTAAATACAAAATAATTTGATTCTTATTTAATTCATAGTCTAAATTTGTTATTTCATTAAAGATATATAAAATAGCTGCTCTGCAACTAACAGGTTTCACATCTCTTTTTTCGAGAATATTTACTTCATATTCGCACTTTTCAAGCATATCAATATATTTATTTTCTACTTTAAAATTACATAATTTATTATTTTTTTTATCAACATAAACTTTTGGGTAAGTACTATTCTTTTTGTTTTTATAAAAAATCACTTGGTTTTGAGCAAAACCCATTAAAACGAATAGTAAATTGTCTATATATATTCTACCCTTTAACCATTTTATTAACTTAGCACACTGTATAAGGAAATATGAAGAGATATGAATATTCGTGAAATATTTATGAAGAATTAATGTGTACGAGGACATGAGAAAACTTCTAGGCTTTAGAAAATTTATTTTATTTTTTATTAAAATGTCGCTTAATTTGCTAAATATAATATGATCTTTATCAGTCAAAATATTTTTGTTTATTAAAAAATAAAAGTGAAATATGCTACTTATAGATTTTTCAGAAATATCATGTAAGTCCATTTTTATTAGTCTATCAATTAGTTTATGTTCTAATTTATTAATGATATCTCTGTTTTTATTACAAAGTTGAAATGTCAAAATATTTATTTTGAAATCTCTGGGAATAGTTTTTTTGTATCCACATTGAGCTTTTTTTGCTTCTTCGGTAACTATATCATCAAGATTATCATTATTGATGGGGTTGTTACTAAACTTGTAGATGTCATTACTTATCATAATGCATTTCTCCGAAATGATATTACGATTCATCAATTTGTTGAAAGATTTTACTTGATCATAAAGCTTCTTCCTCTTCTTCACCATATAATGTTTATGATACCCTATGCAATGTAAAACCATAGAACAGCATAAATGAGAACAATCATTTACATTTTTCAAAAAAGTATATATATAATCATAAAATAGCATATTATACAAATTAAGTCTTGATAAACAAGTAAAACCTAAGGCCGATAACTTCAAGTCATTAATTAAAATATTCTCAGACATATTCTGTAGTAAATGTTTTATGATACTATGAATGTTATATTTTTCGTAATTTAATTTAATAAATATATTTAACATATGTATAATATGCTTGTAATTTACTTGCTTATCTTTTTCCCTTTCCATTTTATATATATATTGCTCTCCTAGTGTTTTCATAATTTGTATATCTCTCTTTTTACTATATAAATAAATAAGTGAAAATAAATCGTTGTATGATAAATGTCCCTTAATGGATATAATTCTATTTTTAAATGAACGAAAAAAAAAATCGTTCGGAATATAACCAGTTAATGAATATTCCTGTGTCTTTTTCTCCTTAGAATCTTTTCTTTCTTTGTCATTTTTTTTTTGTAAATAGTTCATATAATCCTCCTCTTCATCCTCTTCAAAAAGGTGTGTACAATTTGAATTCCAGCTTTCTTCACTCGAATATATTTCCGATAAATAATTTATCAATTCGTTATACTCTTCGTTATTGTATTTGTAACAATTGTTTACTTGTGTTGAATGCATGTCCACATCTTTTAACATAAAATTTTTTCCCCATTTTATATCACCAACACTATCTACAAGTTTATATTTATAATGTCCATTGGTGCTGTCACAGGTGGTATTTTTATCTATTTCACAATTCGTGTTATGCTTCTTATTGCTATCTCCATTACTGTAATCTTTCACGTTATTGCTACCATTTTCCGTTTCATTCGAATTATTATAACTACTATATGCTTCATTGTCCTTTAGTAACACTCTTCTGTAATTAACTAAAAAATCTTTTTTGTTGAAAGAAATAGCATTGCTCAGTAACAAAATTAACTCCTCTTTACTTCTTACATATAGGTTGTCCACCAAGAACAATGGCATATCAATGATCTTATCATTTTCTACATGTAACTTGTAAATCAGTCTCTTATTTAGACAACTAATATACTTTAGCATTTTTTCACCGTTATAAGAAGCCTTGACACGTATATGTTCATCAACAAAATTTACATTAATTTTAATTTAATTTTTACTTTTATTCATTATTTCCTCATCATACAACTTTCCTAAGAATATATATTAACACCATTTTTTGCCATAAAAAAAATGCTCCAAAATTGTGTTTCCCCTATATTTAAGTCTTTTCTGAAGTTACATAGTTCTACACCAAAAATATCAACGCGGTCATGCACATATGTACGACTTGACAACAATGAGGAGGGGGGAAAAAAAAATACCCCCTTCTTTTCTTTTAAAATGCGAATTTTAAATACTCATATATCCATGAGCATATATATATATATATATATATATGTATATATATGTATATACACATACAAAACGCCGAAACAGCTGCGTGTACTGTTTTATTTTTCTTGCTGTCATAAACTGTCACCTCCTCTCTTTTAATATGGAGTGATTTTTTTCTTAAAAATAGCTTAGCAAAGTTTTTCTTGCTCTTTTAATTAAATATGTTCATTTTGTGAGTTGCTTTAAGCACTACTAGAGCAATATATTTTTTTATCTCTTACTATAAAGAGATAGCTATGAATAGTATACATACCTTTTTTTTTAATTGCAGTTTTTTACACGAGCATGCATACGCGAAATAACTCACTTTTTCTTCTCATTTGTTATCCTTCATGTAGGTAATTTTTTTTTTTTTTTTAGAGTACCCCCATTTAACTTTTGTTCATTTAAAATTTAAGAGAAGTACACTTTTTCTGATTGTTCAGAATTTAAAGATTCACCGGTATACGTGTACTTGACCGTAGGAACAATCTTGCTAATTCAATAAGTACTGCACATAATAATATTTGTTTATAATTTTTTTGAATTTTCTTTTGTCAAATTTTATTACTTGCACGATTTTTCTTCTTTTTTCGTAGACTTCTTTCTTATGTCATGATGGCAGACGTTTGAAATTTCCCTTTTTTATGTGTACGAATTTTTAGTAAAATCAATCATGTGAGTTATTATTTCGTTTGTTTTGCTTTCACATTTGTCATCTCCCCTTTCCGCTCTCATTTTTTTTTTTTTTTTTTGGTATTTCTGTGAATTTTTTAAAGAAGGGGGAAAACATATTTTTTTTATTTTTTCGGAAGCAATAATTTAAGAGAAAAAGAAATGAATAAATATTTCTTTTATGTTTTAGTACCTGTAAATTTCATTTCATTAATATGTTATTATGTTAAATGTGCAAAAGTAGTTTATTATAGCAATAGTATGAGAAAAAATAAAGACATACATAATATAAAAATTGACCGTTTACCTTTTAAATATCACCAGAACAAAAATATATATTATCATATTAGATATTGCTACGATGATAGAAATAAAAATAGGCTTTTTTTTTTGAGAACACCATCCTCTTCTATGTCTGCTGTTACCCCGTCATCAATCTCATCATCATCCACATATACCACATCGTATTCTCGGGCGTATTCTACTGTTCAAAGAAAAATACATAAACGATTTATAAGTAAAAAATTCCAATTATTCGAAAAAACGAGCAAATATATTGAAAATTTGAAGAAAGTAAAAAAAATCGACAATACCATATTAGGTAATAATTTTAATGACAAAGAAGGTGAAATAATTGATCAAATCCCAGATAGGTTTTTGAATGCTTTTAAATGGGCATTAGAATTTAAGTTAAAAAATTTTAATTGTAAATTTAAGAGAATAACAAAATTGGCAAAAAAAAATAATGAAGAATTAAAAAGTTTGGACAACTATGCTATAGGATATAAAGAAAATTTATTGGCTATGTTACAAAAAGATAAAAATTTTTTTCTTGATATAGTTAAAAAACTAAAATCAAAAGAATATTTCAATTTTGATATTTATTCCATATTTAAATTTATTAACATAGATATTCGCTTTCTATTTTACCCAGAATGTCATAATCAATCCGCTATTTTTTTTTTAATTTTTGGGAATTTAGAAAAAGCAGTTAATTATTTCTTAAAAAACAAACAAAATATTGATTTTATGCAAATGCCAAAATATATACATGCCATGAGTGCTGCTGGTAGGGAAGTACATATAAGCGTAAAACAAAGAAAAAGATTGATGAAGGCTCAGAGGAAGAAGGTGAGGGAAGAAAAGAGGAAAGCACATATGGCAGCTGCTGGTGGTGGTAACAGTGGTCAAGAGATGAATGAGGGAGTATCAGGGGGAGGTGGTAGCAGTGGTCAAGAGATGGAGGAGGAGGGAGTATCAGGAGGAGCAGCGGGTGGAATGGAGGATGATTTAGCGGAAGGAGGACAAGAAAATTTACTGGATAAATTGGAGGAAGGATTAGTGAAAGGAGTACAGGATGACATAGTGACGAAGGAAAAGAACATTCATATGCCCAGAGGAAATTGCGCCTCGGAAAATGAAATATTGAACCCAAACATTTCACTAGATAGTATAAATATATCTTCTAACATAGAGGAAAAATTTAATTTTTTTCTCAAAAATTACGATGAGATAGAATACTTTTTTACCACACATTTTAAAACGTCTGAAGAGTTAAAATCGTTTTTCGAAAAATTCCATGAAAATGAAAATAAAATTAAAAAGGAAGAAGTAACGTTCAATTCAAAAGGAGATGTATTAACAAACATAAAAGAAGTTATTCCTAATGGCATAAATTTGGAGATGATAAAAAAGATTATAAAAACATCCCCTAGATTATCTTTAATAAATAAAAAGACAGTATTAAAACGTTTAGCTCATTACAAAAACGAATTAAACTACTCGTATAATGAATTAAAACAGATATTATATAATTTACCACAATTTTTTGCTTTTGGAAATCTAAAAAGGAAATATAATGAATTATTATATTTAGATGAAAGTATAGAAGAAGAAGATTTAAAAAAGTTTATTAAAAAATATCCTAGAATATTTACATATAATGTATATAGAACAATTAGACCTAAAATGTTATATTTGATTAGACATTTAAATAAAAGTTTTCATGATACCTTATCTTTTCCTCAGTACTTCAGCTACAGTTTTCGCTTAAGAATAATTCCTAGACATGTAGCTTACATGAATTTATATTATGATAATTACATTGAATTTTACAAAGAATTAGTGAGAAAATATAATTATGCAGATTTTAATAAAAATTTCAATGATTTAGTCTATAAACCGAATATCCCACCTATAAACTTAAAAATGTTATTGCAGACCTCTAATAAGGATTTTATCAAACATTATAAAATTTCCTATTACGATTTTGTAAGGTCTTCACAGCTAGCTAAAAATATACATAATCCTTTTATCCTTGTGTAAAGGGGAAAGCTGATATAAGGGGGAAAAAAAAGAAAAAAAAAAACGTCTAATTTTACGTCCTTTTTTTGTTTATTTTTGTTCCGACACATAGAGGTAACTATTTACGTGTACAGAATGCGGAACAATAATTTTATTATATTATATTATTCTTTTTTTTTTTTTTTTAAATTGCACGAGTGAAAAGAATTAAAAGTGGTGCATATATATAGCTAAAA